>NC_072739.1:155032955-155136562 GCF_026930045.1 Uloborus diversus
TTTTTCTGGGTTTAATTGTTTTCTAAACGCATCCTGCAAAAAGTATTGAGCCCTCAATTCCAAAATTTTAGTTGGTAATAGTAAAAACATTCCGCCCCCTTCAGAAGAAAAAAGTTTTTAAAAATACGCAAAAGTTTTTTTTTTACAATTTTTTAAATGCAGAACACGACGCGACCAGTAAGCATTGCCGGCTGAGTTCCGCACTTCCTCATCACGTGACCTAACGGAAATCGTTTGCTTTCTCTTCACTTTTTTTTTTAACGTTCAGAGATTTCTCAGACCTTGATTTTTCCAACTTTTTTTTTTTTTTTCTGGACTGTTTGCTATATTTATTTTTGGTCAAATATTTTTGCGCATTTTAATTCAATAAAAGCGGTGATTTTTTTTTTACTTTTGCAAAGCGCTGCTTTTTGGACACTATAGGGAACATAGAGCCTTTTTTTGCGTGTAATTTTAAGTAAATAAATAAAGCTCGCGGTTTTTTTGCATGATTTTTGTAGGGATTGGTGTTATGTTTGGTAGATAGAGAGATGATATTAAGTGGGCAAAAAATGTTTTTTTTTTTTTTTTGCATAAAAAGGATTGTTAATTACTATCAGAGGTAGATATGCATGGATCGTATAGATAGATAGATAGATAGAGAGAAAGAAAAGTGGACAAATATAGAGGTGGATACAGTAGATGGACAGTAAGAAATAGAGGAACTTCAACGGGGGATCAATAGCCCCCCGCCCCCACCCCCTACACACACCATGATTTTGAAAAAACAATGCTTTCAAATAAAAATGGAAATGCTTTTTGTTATTTTCCGACAAAATTTGCATGAAGGGTATGCCTTTTGTGCCTCCCCTCCCCCTCCCTGAAAAATATTCCAAAGGACATAACGGGAGATAGATCTAGAAAATACTTTATTAAACATAAAATTTTTAAGCAGCCGCTAATGGCGAACCTTGGAGTAAAAAGGCGAATGTTAATATTGATGTATAGAGAAAAAGTTTGGTTAATAAAATCGACTTTTTTTTTAAGCAGCCTCCGAGGAAGTCAACATTGGCGTAAAAAGGCGAATGATAATATTGTTATATAGAGAAAAACATTGATTAATACCGTCGCTAAATTGTCTAAGCAGCCGCCAAAGGCGGCAACCCTGGCGCAAAAAAGCGAATTGCGTAAAAAGGCGGACCAGCTGGTCGCCGCAGGCGGCTAGTTCCCCTATATAAAAGTCAGCAGCTTTTCAAGGTATCGTTATTTGATCGAGTTTGCTATCGTCGGACAGTAGATATATATAACAGCAGATAACGTCTGCTGTTATTTGAGTGAAACGAATACGAACCCTAGTTAATTATTTATGACTTTCAGCTTTTAAATCATTAGGTTCAGTGAAAAGGATGAGGGGGATGGGACCATTGATGCCAATGTTTCAGAAGCATCGATGGTTTTCAAATTGTGCATTTCAGACATTGAAAATCGGAAATACGCCTCCAAAACCTAGTTAAGCCTATTTTCACTTTGTATTTCAAATAAAATTTTATCACCATGGATAAGGGGAGTGGGGGAGCGAGTCAATTGGAATTTTTAAAATATCACATTTAAATGTTTCTTTTCTTTTTTTCCTTTTTTACTTCCTTTTACAAAAAAGGAAGTATTGTATTCGCAAAAAAAATTTCACCCAAAAAATCGGCCTGAATTTCCATTTTGCTCACCCCCAAATGAATGTTGAGTTTTTTTCCAACCCGAACACACGTGGATATGTTCCTAGGAACGTATCGACACACAAAATATCCATTTTGACGATCCCCGAGTTAATTACAACGAGTTTTCTCGTGATGTCTGTATGTACGTAAGTATGTGCGTATGTGTGTATGTATGTCACGTAACTCAAGAACGGAATGTCCTAGAAAGTTGAAATTTGTTCGACTCCTAGTGGGGGCTAGTTGTGCATCTTCTTTTTTGGTTGCATTCGTATGCTCCGTAGGGGGTCTTTTGCTCCTTTTTTGGGGGAAATCATTGTTAAATTTCGATGTAAACTCATCGATAAATAATTTGACGGACACTTGGCGCTATATCGCCAGTCTTTTGGTCGCCAAATTTTGTCGCCAACTTGGTGACAAATTTGGCAATTTTTTTTTTTATTTATTTTTTTAAATCTGGTTTCAATTTGGCCACTGTTGGTGATATTTAGAGAGTAAACTATTGAATCATATTAAAAATGGCAAAAATGAGAAAATGACATTAACTTGGGGTAAAAGGAAGCCATGTGATGCACACATCAGCTCGGTTTTTTTTTTTTTTTTTTTTGTTAATTCAAAGTATGAAATATTCTAAATGGCAAATTTCAAAATTTCACACATATTCTCTTTCCCTGCTATCTTCCATTTCATCCTTAGAAAGTTTTTCTATGAAATGTATCACTCTTCTGTTTTCGTTTATTTCACTCCTTTATAATTCATTTCACTCCTCTAATATATATGTCAAGGAGTATTTCCACGCCTTGAAAAAAAAAAAAAAAAAAAAAAAACTAGCTATATCTCTGATATCAAGACATTAAAGCTTCCATTGAAAGATATAATTTAATTTCGCACTTTCGACTAGTTTTGCTTTATACAATGAAAATATGAGATGAATCCCCTACCATTTTTTTAAACATTAATTTCATTTTCGCCGTCTTAATTAAAGTTAGTTGAGATTAAAATCGGTGAACTTAAAATACTATAAAAAACTTCTTAACTCAAAGTTAATTTAAGGTGTTTTTTTTATTTTTTTTAAACTGAAACTGTGAACCATTCTAAATGGAAAAATTAAAAATATGACACATCTTCTCTTTCCCTGCTATCTTCCGTTTCATCCTTAAATGTTTTTCTCTGTGAAGTGTATCACTTTATTGTTTTCATATATTTCGCTCCTCAAAAAATATGTCAAGGAGTATTTCACAGCTTGGAAAAAAACTGTTTAGTCATATCTCTGATATCAAGATGTTAAAACTTCCATTGAAATATAAACTTTAAATCTGCTTTTACGGCAAGCTTTGCTATACACGAGTGCAAACGTGAGATGAATCCACTACAGTCGAACCCGCTTATAGCAAGCTCAAAGGGACCCCGATATTTTTCGTTATAACCGAGTGCTCGTAAAAAACGAGTTCGTGAAAAAAATAATAAAAATTTATCATAGTCGGTTTTCTTTCTTCTTCTTTTCAATCTCTGTTCAGTACCAAAGAAGTTGGTTTATTTGCATTGATTTGTCTGATTATCTGTTTCTTGTGTCATTGTTTTTTAAGAATACACATGCACACACATATATAATTTTAAAATCTTTCTATGCACAACAAATTAGTGCTGTCATCGCTTGTTCTCGGGATTTAAGATTTATCACTAACTTTCGGTTGACTTCGAAAAGTTAAAGAAAATTTTCCCAAAAAAGGATAAATTAAGCTTGAAGTCAACAGAAAATTTATGAGGCACAGAAATATTGCTCGCTTTAAGCGGGGTTTTCTCGTTAAAAGCGAGTTATGCTCCCATAGATTTAACATTGTGCCAACCAAAAATCTCCGATTTCCTTGCTAAATCCGAGTTTTTGTTAAATCAGGGCTCGTTATAAACGAGTTCGACTGTACCATTTTTGAGCAATCACGATTGCTTACTGCTTTCATTTGAATGTTTTTGGCGTGCTATCATTTTATTTTCCCACCGCCACCCTCTGCAGCACCACCGTCGACCGGCTCCTCACGATGCTGCTCCTCTTGCGAAAACCGTGTCCAGGTTGCATCCATATACTATACACACGCATACACACACACACCTACACACATGCACACACAGATACATACACACACATACATAAACACTACCATACACAAACACATACATACACATACATACAGACACCTACACATACACACCAATACACACAACTACCCACACATTCATGCCTGCACACAGACACAAACATATATACGTGAAATACACCGCCAACTCAGTCATTTCCAGCCGAGGACTGCAGTTTCGTGCTTATTAGCACTCATCAGCCCGGCATAGGAAAGTGACTGAGCTGGAGATGGAAAACCTCTTAAGGAAGCCAAGAGTGCGAAACAAACTGGTAGCTAATATAGAATTAGCAGACCAGACGAGTGACCGAAGCAATGGTTCGGTTCAACTCGAAGATTGAACGCGAGGCAAGGTATATTCAGTAAATTACCGCCCAATAGCCAGGGCTAAAGCAGAAATACGTGAAATACACCGCCAACTCAGTCATTTCCAGCCGAGGACTGCAGTTTCGTGCTTATTAGCACTCATCGGCGGGCGGTAATTTACTGAATATACCTTGCCTCGCGTTCAATCTTCGAGTTGAACCGAACCATTGCTTCGGTCACTCGTCTGGTCTGCTAATTCTATATTAGCTACCAGTTTGTTTCGCACTCTTGGCTTCCTTAAGAGGTTTTCCATCTCCAGCTCAGTCACTTTCCTATGCCGGGCTGATGAGTGCTAATAAGCGCGAAACTGCAGTCCTCGGCTGGAAATGACTGAGTTGGCGGTGTATTTCACGTATTTCTGCTTTAGCCCTGGCTAACTGGGCGGTAATTTACTGAACAAACATATATGCTTACACACACATACACAAACACATACCCCGCCCCAACGCACACAAACACTCATAGACGCAACTACCCACACACTCATGCCTGCACACAGACACACACACATGCCTACACACATATACATACCCACCCCCGCACACAAACACACACGCCTACACACACACACACTCGTGATTGCGAAAAACATCATTTGAATTCAAGATGACAAAATTCAAATTATTATTATTATTTTTTGAACCTTAATTTCATTTTCGCTGTTATTATTAACGTTTGTCGAAATTGAAATCGGTGGATTTTAAAATCTAAAAAAAAAAAAGCTCTTAACTCAAAACTGTTTTTTGTACATTTAAATGAAGTTAATTAAGGCGTTTTTTTTCTTTCTTGAGAAAGATTTTGAAAGAATAACATACTTTAAAGGTTTTTTCTTTAGTTTTAATTTTTACAGGGGATTATTCTCCAACAACAGTTTCCATTCGTGTATTTGTAATATGCTTTAGTTCAAATAAATAAAAAAAATATATTTGTTTCCATTGTTTTAGAGCCAAGAAAAGAAAAATCTGCATTTCTTTTTTTATTGGATAAAATTAAATCATTAGTTTGAAAGCTTTCATACTTCCGCAGCAATTTTAGTTCTCATCATTTTATTTCTAACGACTTGCATTTTTTCTTTTTATTTTAGTTTATTTTTACTCATTTTTAAAAGGTTTCAGGTTGTAACGATTTTTAATTTACATTTCCCCCCAATCCATTTCATTCAATGTCATGAATGCAAAAGCTCATTTGTATAGTGGCTTTGGATTTTCAAATCTTTTCCTCCAATATTTGCTTTTTGTGATTTTAATGGAATGCGGTTTTAACTTGCAAGTTTTATTTTTAGATTTGTTATGAAATTGCTTTAAATTGAATTAAACATTCGACTTAAAATGTTGTACAATACTTTTGAATTGAAACTCCAATAAAGCACTTTTTTTCTTTTGGTTATCAACTAGTTTAGTTTTAGTACAATGTAAACTCTACGCGTATTTATGAATAACAAAAAAATACATCATTATACTGATTTTCATGACAATTGGTTGAACGGGGCAGAAGTTGCTACTCTGCAGTGCCACCTGGTGGCGAGTGGCTTCAATGAGCATATTATGCACCTTCTCTGTGGAAAAATACATATATATAGCAATTTTCGTAATAATCGGTCCAGGTATCAAGTGAAGCCGTTAGTATACTCAAATTTTGTACTCACGCAGTTTGCAAGATCAATCCATCGCTAAAAATATCAAATAGAAAAAGTTTTAAACCCCCCCCCCCCCCCCCCCCCCCCGTTGCATGAAAAGCCATAAAACAATAAAGAGAGAATTTATTTGTTCAAACTCAAGGAAAATGGCAACAGCTAACTTCTTATCAATGAGATCTTTCACACGAATTAATTTCTGCAGCCGATAATTTTATTCGTATTTATCCAATGGATTGTGACTTAAATTGGAATAAAAAAGGAACTATCGATCGGATTTTTTTCGAACTGGTCTATAAACAATCCCAGTACCAAAAATAACAAACGGTGATAGTTTCAGCTAAATCTGCCGGGTAGTTTTTGAGTTCATGGATGACATACAGAAAAACATTCATTTATATATATATATATAGATTTAAGTTTTTTATCTATTGATAGATTGATATTTTGGTGGTTTAAATATTGCTATCCACCATTGGGCCATTCTACAAAAAAGTCAACTGCTTGTCTCGCACGCGACGGTTCATATATTTCATAAAAAAGTAATAATTGTAAAGGGTAATGACGACATTTTTTGCTTAAGATATCACACATAAGTTTGTAATTTGTTAATCAGAAAATATTTGTTCATTGATATTTAAAGTAATATTTTTAATGACATGTATGAGGCGTCACGTGCGAGACCAAGTGACGGTTTTCCGTGGAATGGCACCACCACTTTTTGTATTTCGCTTTTTTTTTTATTTTTATTTTATTTTTTTTTAAACAGCTTTAATGCAATTGAGAGGTAAAGTGTTCTTTTTTTCACGTAATAGCTCTATGTTTGTTATTTTCATCAGAAATTTAAAATCATTATTAAAAAGTATTTGTGAAATTAATTTTGATTATCCCATATTTGTGAAAATATGTACCTTAACTTGATTACATTTGATATTTATTTGTATTTAATTCGCAGGTTAAGTAGATTTCATTTGTAGAAAACATTCAAACCTCTAAGTAAAAAATTATACTACAAATGAGCTGTGAGAAGCAAAGGGGTGTAAGTGGGCATTTTCCAAGTTTGAAATAAGTGCGTTTAAGCTGTGGGGATCGGTAGGCTCCGATTTTTTAAATTTTAAGGGGTCACAGTGCCTTTCAAACATTTTTTTAAATTTAAGTACATTTTACATTTCTTTGAAACCACAACATGCCTACTTATTTCGTAATCAATAATTTATTTTCAAAATTGAAAAATATTGCCTTTTTTTTTTAATTCAAAAAATTGAGACAAATTTCAATTTTTTAAAATCCTTAAGGATTTTTTGTCTTTGCACTAATTTAAAAAAAGTTTTTTGCTAAACGATTACTATAATCATCTCTAAAAATCTGTGCATTCATTTGCTTATGAGCTTATTAGAAAATTTTCCGTGATTAATTATGTAAAAAATCAAAAGTTTTTTTTTAAAAAATTGGTTTTTAAAGGTTTTACAATCTCTAAACATTTGCGTAATTTATAAAATGCTCATCCAATGCACAGTTTTGTCAAATATGTTATTCCAATTGCTAAAAGTATTACTGTATCTTTAATAGAAAAAAATCCTTAGGGATTCTAATGACATGAAAACACAAAAAAACCATCATCGAGAAAAAGCAATTTAAAGTTTTTCTTTTGCATAAGAACAAATAGCGAGCATGGCATAAAACCACTTATAACTTTTTAAATGTTTGAACTAAAGCAATGAAACTTTTCCCCTGTGTTCAGAATAGTTTTTAGTTTTGAAATAAGCAATAGAAATTTTTTTAATCTTTTCATCATTTTTAAAGTACTGTAACCCCTTAATCATGCTGTATAGCTGCACCTACTAGGGCTACAAGTACTACATCTTTCCCTGAGACAGAGGAGGGGTTCACCTACTATTTGTAATGGTTATCTCCAAATTTTTACTTTTGGCACTTTCGTCTCTTTGCTTCTCACTGCCCCAAATGTTTTTTTTTTCTTTTTTTTGCATTTTTCATTTCATTAAATTAAATGATATAATTTTCAGCTTTCGTTTCATATATTATTACTTTCAAAATTTTGATAAATTGTTGCAATTTACTATCCTTTCATGCATTGTTAATTTGAATAATTTTAAGAGCAGTTGTATTTTTATAGTACCAAAATGTTAACGAATTTTGTACATTAGTTTGTTTCAATATTTCAGTTTTTAATTTGTTAATTTCATATTAATTCTTAGATTTTAGTTAATGAATTTTTAGATCTAAAAGCAATTTTTCTTTTACTTTTGAGACTTTGATGAATATTATCTCTATTATGCTCCTCTTCGGGTAGTTTTTACCTTTTTTTGTTACTTTTTTTTCCTCAAGAATTATAGTCGTTTTTTCTTATTATCCATTTCTAATTATCCCATTCCAAGTGAATCTTATCTTTTTGATAATACCAAACAATATCAATTATAGCCATCAATTCATTTATATATATTTTTATCAGTACAATCAATTTATTTATCAATCCATTTTAAAATACCAAACATTATAATATGGTTTTGGATAATACCCAAGTATTAACGCATTTTGACATTACTTTGTTTCAATTACTATTTCACTTTTTAATTTATGAATTACATGTTAATTATTAGATTTTAGTTAATGAATGTTTAGATCTAAATTATTTTTTTTAACTTTTGAAACTTTGATAAATATTATCATTATCAGGTTCTTTTTTGTGTAGTTTTTAACTTTTCTTCATTATTTTTTTTTTCAAAAACTATGATTGTCCACTTAAATAAATCTTATCAATTTTTGATTAAAAGTTTTTGTTTTTAGTATTTTTGATATTAGAATTATGTAAGTATGCATAATAGTTTTCTTTCATCACTAACTACTATTATTGTTTGGTTTCGTGTATTTTTTGGCATTTAAATTTAGTAAATATACATAACATTTTTTCTTTCATCCCGTTTGTGTCTTTTATTAGGAATTCAAATACATCTAATAAATTATTTTTTCTTTTTTTTTTCAGCATTGCCGTGATAACCCAAGATCTCGCATAGTTTTAGATATGTTCACTCCTATTGTACAAAGGATTCTCAAACACAACATGGTATTAATATTTTATATTAATTTAATATATTGATAAAAGAAAGTCGCTCTCTTTGCATTTTTTGAAATATTTATTTTGATAAATTAAAATCTGCTCCTTGAAATTAACAAGTTATAAGCCTGCATGGCGCATGGTATCATTTCCTTTTTTAATTTTTTTAGTCCCCCCCCCCCATTAAAACTATTGCGGTTAAACTCTGCAAATACTTGGAAACCCAGATTTTACGTTTTCTAGGTACTGTGTTTTAAAAAAAACCTAAAATACGGGAAATACCTAGAAAGCAAAAATCAAATAGAAAATCAAAAGGAAGCAAAGATTAATTTTTCAAAAGGTATAGTATCTATATTTTACGAAAACAACATTATAGTAGATATCAGTTTAGATCATTTTAACAAATTTAATTGAGGATCCGAGCGTTTAGGTTGACTGCTTTTAAATCGTTGAGTTCAAAGTTAATGCAGGATCTTCCAGTATTGAAATACTTTGCAGGTTTTTTACCTGGTCTGTATGATAAAAAGTTTACTCTAATAACAAATGTTGATATTCAACGAAGTTGTTTAGATTTAAAGGAATTGCTTTTGGAAAAGAGGTTTTTTATTTCGATTTCAAGAATATCAAAAAAGTTTTGATAATACAATGCAATTCGTATGTTATTGAAGATGGAAGCTTAAACAAGAAATTTATAAGTTCTTATTTATTTCAAGGTATATTTATTTACATTTATTTCATTTTTCATAAATTATTAGTTTAATTGCTACTTTTTTAAGTTACAGTTATAATACATGAGCACATATTTTTACAGTAATGCATTTATAAATACAAGGTGCGATCTAAAATAAAAGTAAAATGAACAATTAAAAAAAATCTATGCAAAACACTTTTACCCGGAATTTATAGGGCATCACCTGTGATATTGAAGTCATTTTAGTTGATTTTTTCAGGCTTTTTGCTTTTTGCATTTTTTAAGAATTTTAGATCATTAGCACTATATCCCTGGTTATTAATATTAATACAGTTTCAACATTCTGTAAAAAAGGGATTTGATTGTATTTAATGACGGCAATACTCGAGAAAACATAAACTAATCGAGTTTTTATTTTATTTTTTTTTCCATTATTGGAAGTTAATTTTAAGTTTAAAAGAAAGGAACCACCCTCGTTTCTATGCCACTGTTTGCTTCAATATTTATTCATTGAAGCGCATAATTCTATAGCTCAGTTGCAAATCTTCAAAATATACTTTCTGAAGAACTTCTTTCGATTGAACGAATCTTTTGCAAATTAACATGTTGAAGAAATAGCCAGTGAAATAATTTCAGTAAGAGTGTGGAACACGGCTTGGCTTTTAGCGAGTTATATGCTTTCTAAATTGGTGAAAATAGAAAAAAAAGAAAAATTCAACACAAAGTAAACTATTGTTCATTTTCTTTTTAATGTCTTCCTTAAAAAGAACAGTTATAAACTGTTTACAAATCGTCTAAAGAAATTCATTAGAAAACGATGAATAATAATAAATATAATATTTGTGATGACAGCAGAAAGATCGTTTAATAATTTTCGTTTTAACGTGAGAAAATAGAAGGGAATAAACAATCCTACATATGAACACAAAAAATGAACCTTAGTTTTTAAACGCTTTGAACCCTCCCCCCCCCTTCCGAAAAAACACCGACATTTATATTATGTTTGATAAAAACAAGGAATACTAATTTGTATCGTGTAATTTCTTTTAAAACCCCTAATTTTTAAACCCTCGTCCCTTCTTTTGTGAAAAAAAAAATCAAGTATAATAAAAACATTAATTTTAATTTTGACGTCTTGAATTCAAATTATGTTTTTCGCAATCACGAGTGTGTGTATGTAGGCGTGTGTGTTTGTGTGTGGGGGTATGTGTATGTGTGTGTAGGCATGTGTGTTTGTGTCTGTGAGCAGGCATGAATGTGTGGGTAGTTGTGTGAATGTTTTTGTGTGTGTATGTGCATGTGTGTTTGTGTCTGTGTGCTGGCATAAGTTTCTGGGTAGTTGTATGTATGAATGTGTGTGTGGGGGGTATGTATATGTGTGTAGGCATATGTGTTTGTGTGCAGGCATGGATGTGTGGGTAGTTGTGTGTGTGTAGGTGTCTGTATGTGTGTGTATGTGTTTGTGTGCGTGTGTGTAGGTGTATGTGTGCGTGTGTGTAGTTGTGTATGTATGCGCGTGTGTGTAGGACATGGATGCAACCTGAAGACGGCTTTCGCTATAGGAGCAGCATCATGATGATCCGGTCGACGGTGATGGTGCGGAGGGTGGCGGTGGGAAAATAAAATCATAGGACGCAAAAAAAAAAAAAAAAAAAAAAAAAACAGTCGAGTGAAAACAATAAGCAATCGTGATAGCTCAAAAATAATCGTTTGCATCTCCACCGTGTTTGTTTATGATGTTTTATCTTTACATTAGAATGGAATCTTTAGTCTTTTTAATGTGTTGATATATTTATTTTGGCAGATTATTTTACAGCGTAATAGAGCTTGTAATGAAGTTTAATTTAGTTGGTAAAGTATATACTTTTTAAGGGCTTTAATAGATGAATTAATTTATTCGGTGAATTTTTTGAGGAACTTTTGACTTTGTCTAATGGCTTATTTTATTTAAATGCCCATTGAAAAATCAAACTGAAAAAACAAATAATGTAGTTGTACAGGAAAGAACTTATCTGTCAACTTAATGTAGGAATTACTTATGCCAGTAGGAGTTACTTCTTTAAGTTACTTTGAAAATGAAATTACAAAGTTGGAGTCGTACTGGTTTTGGGGTAAGAAAATTGGAGTCGGGAGTCGAAAGTTCAAAGTCCCAAGAGTCGGGAGTCGGTCATTTTGACCTCTAAGTCAACAACTTTGCCAGTGCTTGTGAAGTCAGAGTCAGAGTCGGTCTTATTTTGGGGCAAAAGAGTCGGAGTCGAAGGTTCTAAGATTTCTGGAGTCGAAGTCGGTCATTTTCTTGATAATGATTCTCTCCTCCCATGTCTGCTGATAACTACACAAAGTTCAGTTGAAGTGATTAAGTTACCTATTGACAGCATGATCAATCAACGAAGCAAACAGTGAAAAATATCTCTGAAAAATGATTTTAAACTGAATGACTACCTCATTTATTAGTTTTCTAACAGCTTCTGGTTTATCTGCAGGACTTCGGCAAGTACCCTAAGACACGGCTGTTTGTCCAAGAGTATGTTCAAGCACTTAGCTACCAGAATGATGGAAAGACAGTGCTTGAAAACTTTGTTGGCAAGTAAGTGTGACTTTTGGATAAAGGTTTTACTGTAATGTTTTTAATGAAAAACACTAATGTGGATTTGCACGGGACTTCTTTGTTCGTCTCAATGATTTTTACCTAAAAGGAATGGACGCATGTATTTATTACGCGCGTTAGACTGTACTTTTTAAATGTATTTCCTCCTCTTATGGAAGTATGTTAAATATATGGAATAATGTTTTCAACTTTAAAAAAATCTGTTTTGTCTTGTTTTGTTTTTTACTTCAGAGGTCTGAAATCATAGAATAGAGTTTCGTCACGAACTTATCTTAAAATGTCTAAAACATTTTAGCACCGCATTACTATCCTCTCTATTTCTCAAGTATATAACAGAAAGTATTCGTTTCGCTGAATAATATGACTTTCAAATAGTGTCAGATTGATGTGTTTAGAATATACATTATTGAAAATAATTTAACCATTTTTGAAGAGTGTGTGTGTGTGCGTGTCTGTCTGTGTATGCGCGAAATCCATTTCATTGGCACTGTAACTGGAAAACAAATGCAAGGATGCGATGAAAATTTGGTGTACAGATAGACCCCTAGGAAATTAGCGCCGATTTGGTTTTTGCTCCAGAGGAGGCAGTGTGCAGTCGTAGGCTTTCCTTGTTTTTTTATACAAAGCGTTTACTATGATTTTTTTAATGAAATCCTTGGTTAATGTTTTATTAATTCATTTTATAGCATAAATGTTAACTTTAACTAATCTAATATTTCTAATTAAACACTATTTTATCACTATCTATTTTTTAAAACTTACTTTCCTTTAAAAATTTTATTTTATTAGTAGTGAAGTAAATTTGTATCGTCTTTTATTTCGAACTTACGTCGTTTTCCTGTCCCCTTTTCATATAATTTCATATTTTTTGCGTCACTGCTTTCCCTATAGTTTACTTTTTTTTCCTTAACCATCAATATTATCTTTTTTTTCTCGGTGTTTAGCTGGTCGAACTGTCTTGACCAAGTTTCACATACTCACTCTCATCGTTGACAAAAATTTGAACATTTTAAAATATATCCCAGGGTGAACATTTAAATTAGTTTCAAATTCTGCATAGTATAAGCTTTAGCTTAGTTGTAGAAGCTCAAAGTTGGTTAAACGGTTGTAGCAGAAACAACATAAATTAATGTGTATCAACACTAGTGACAAAAAGTTTAAATTTCTATTTTATTAAAGGTAGTAACGACATTGGTAATTGGCACTTTAAGAGTTTGTCCGGGGGGAGGGGGTAAACTTACCTCTGTTTTTATTACTTAGAAAACAATATCCACTTGCAAACAATTTTGTATCAAATAATGCACATCTGTGCATCTATTTAGATCGCTGGAAGTACAAATATTTCAATTGATGTTTTTATTAAAATATATGTATAAAAAGTTACCAAAATCACCAGTAATGGATACCTGATACCCCAGTGTATGACACCTTGTGATCCAGTAATTGGCACATGTTAATAGACTGCAAAATTACTTTTTTTCACTTTTAGATTACATACAAAGTTTATCATCGTAAGAAACATAATTAATGTTAATATAACGTAGGTAGTTTTACATAAATTAATGTTAAAGCACACATCTTGATGCGTTGAAAAATTATTTTAAAAAATAAAAATAAATTTGGCGTGTTGCATGGAAAAAAATATTGAGATTACAGTCAGACCTCGATATATGGTCGCCCGCTTAGAAGGTCACTTTTCTAAAGTCCCGGCTCGCTGAATAGGGATTCTATGTTATGTATTTTCGGGTATATGGTCAGGTCATAAAACATTAATCGCTTATAAGGTCACTTTTGTCTGACTTCTTTAAATGATTTCATTGCCTAATCGATTCACTTCCAAGAGTTTTACGCAATATACGATCCTTAAAAAGTAAAATGTCATTTTCCCTATTAACGTAGTAAATTAACAGTAGAAAGTGAGTGTTACGACAGTGATACTAAAATATGAAGCAAGTAACGTGAACACTCAGTATGTACATATCGCAATTTTTTACCAGTGAGTAGTGTTACCCTCCAAATCAATTTTCCTTCAACGCTAGGAAGAAGGAAAAAGTTCAATTTCTTTAAAATAAAAACATTGTTTCATCGTTCCCAAAACCGATTCAACCGCAGGGTTTACATTCTCAAAAAGGAAATTTAGTGAAAAATCCAAATTCTTTAAATAGTTGAAGATGTATAAGTGTAGAACAAATAGAGAAATTCTTCAAACTTTGATGAAATCAAGATCAAAAGTGTGCTAAATTTTTAAGCTATTATATATTCTTGACTGTTTGCGTGTTGAAATTTTACTTTTGTTACAATATCTTACACGTATATCAAATACCCAGCGAAAGTTGAATTTCTTTATACTTTGAAACTTTCAAAATTCAAACTTGTTGGTAGAATTTTAATTTTTTCGTGTCAGAAATAGGGCTGATTTTCCGATAAATCAAGTGGGTGTGATCATTTTTGCGGAAGGTATTTAAAATTTAAAAATGGCAAACGACACACATGGATTCCAAATGGATCGATACATCATTTACGTCGAGGAAAACTTGATTTTTCAGCTGGATAAATTATTGAGATGGCAGTTTTCATGCAAGAAAACATTCAAACACTTTTATGCCTGAAAATAACTGAAAATCAATGGTAATTGAAAATCCCATAATTTTTATTTCATTTCAGGCGGAAAAGGTTATGTCAGAAATGAATTAGAAAATATTATTTCTAATGCTTTATATGTTTTTTTTTTTGGCATGAATAAATGTTACTACAGCCTTTTTATGCACACAAAAAGCTTGATATACAGTGCTGGCCAAATTATTATAGACTAAAGAGGTTTTTATTGTGGACTATTTGTACTAAAATACTATTTATTTCACTGTTAAAGTACAGTACATACTGTACACTAATTATTACGTTATTTCATAATAATAATATGTTTGCAAGTGGCAGCGCTGTCTGCTTTGTTTATGTTCTTTGTTTATCTACCTACCAGGAACATAACCTCAATCAGCTTAAAGAGTTCACTAGTTCTTTTTATTAGTGTGTTCTGTTATATTTAAAGTTAGTTTTAGGTAATTAGTGAGTATGTGTATGTGAGTATATATAATAGTGAGTATAAACAATTTTTTACCTCCTTTAAAAAGTGTTAAGAAATGGTGTAAACCTTGTGAAAAGTATGCCAAAAAGACTTAAAATGCTCATCAAGAACAATGGAATGCATACTAAATATTAGATAATTATTTCACTGTTCGCTAATGTGTCTATAGTTATGTAATCAATAAAGAATTTGCTTTTAAAACAGTCTTAGTCTAATAATTTGGCCAGCACTGTACGTAGCTTAGGGATTTTTAAAAATTCCATGACTAAACATTTTTGATCAAAGAATGTTCCATGGATTCATGCCCTATTATACTTGCGTGAGCAAGTGGAGGGCAGTAACTGCAAATTTTTCATTTTCCTTTATTTATTTATTTTTTTATTTTTATTTTATCATCTTTTGTGTATTTTCGCTTTGTTGTACAAGCTTGCTTATTTGGTTAAAAAAATAGCACGAAAAAACCGTCGAATTCGTAACTTTATTGTTAGAATTGAGCCGAAAACGCGCTTTTTCAAATATCTCGATAAAATATTTTTGCAGATACTGCTGTTTACCTGTCCACGGCACTATGCACAAACATATAATAGGGCATTAATTACGTATAATCCTAAACAAAAGTACAGATTTATATTCGTCCAAACTCAAAACTTTATTTTTCCCTTAAGCGATGAAGATTACTGTTTTAACTTGAGCAAAGGTTATTGAACTCAGATTCAAGAGAGCTAATTAG
This sequence comes from Uloborus diversus, assembly GCF_026930045.1. NCBI lineage: Eukaryota > Metazoa > Arthropoda > Arachnida > Araneae > Uloboridae > Uloborus > Uloborus diversus. The sequence continues at coordinate 155,048,959 of NC_072739.1, forward strand.
TTCCCTTATAAAAGATCAGAACGGATTTGATGGAATTAATCCTCTTAAATGTGGAAGCGTTTCCCTGATTTAGGAATGAGAAACTCCTACTCCAGTTGCATCATTAGCCTGGTGTGTTTAAACTTTCCTCTGCGTAGTCTTCCACCAATTATTTTTCATTTAAAACAGATGTAATTAAGTCTCGGATGGAATAAGTGAGTTTTTAAATGTGATGAATTTTTTTATTTATACTCTAAATTTCTTTTTGTCTAGTTGAGAGTATTGCATAGCCTCTTTATAATATTTTCTTTCAAACAAGACTTTTTTTTTTTCAAACTCGATTTATTTTTCTGTATAATATTTTCTTTCAAACAAGAATTTTTTTTTTTTCAAACTCGATTAATTTTTCTCAAACTTGATTTTTTGAAGTGAAACTTTTTGTGCGAGGGCTTTGAAATTCTGATCCTCAACTTTTTTGTGTAACGGAAGTAACATAGTTGGTTTTTTATTGTTCGCAAAAACAATGACAAAAATAGTAATTATAAAGTTAGTTTTGTTAAATTTAACAAATTAATTTCATGGCTGAACCTAAACAAGCATATATTTGTGGATTTTGTTCATTTTAAACTTTTCAAAAATAGAAGGTTTTCGAAGATTTCTTCGATTCAAGTTAAGTCCATCTGTTTAGAGTTGTAAAAAAACATTGCTTAAGATGAACATTGAAATTAGTTTGTTAACTTTTATCAATAAAATTAACTTTATAATTACAGTTATTTTTCATTGCTTTTGGCAGGAATCAAAAAGCAGATTTCGAGTATTGTTTAGTTTTCTCGTTGTTTATAATCCATATTTTCTTCTTTTAAATATACAATTTTGTTGTGAATATTCCTGAGTCAGGCGCAGAAAGAACAAAAGCGTAGGGTGAGACAAAACGTAAAGGTGAAGTGGCAGTTCAGAATGTTAAAAAAAAAGAAAATATGAAAGCTTCACTTCTATCGTGTGTTTTTACGACGCAAAATCTTTCTTCTCAATCTATTTACATGAATAAGGTATTTTTACGCATATTTTTGCGCTATATTTCAGAGATTTTTAACTTTGGCTTTAAATGTCTGAGTATTCGAGTAAAAGGAACCATTATCTTTATCTTTACTAATAATAAAGCTGAAAGTCCCTCTGTCTGTGTGTCAGGATCTCTGTGACGCGCATAGCACCTAGACCGTTCAGCCGATTTTCAAGAAATTTGGCACAAAGTTAGTTTGTAGCATGGGGATGTGCACCTCGAAGCGATTTTTTGAAAATTCGATTTGGTTCTTTTTCAATTCCAATTTTAAGAACAAAATTATCATAAGATGCACGAGTAAATTACGAAATTATCATAACGTGGAACCGTAACATGGGTACAAGCCAATTGGCGAGAAAATACACCATACATTATTTGTAAATATACAGGCGAACCAAAAGACCTTTTAATTTTTCTATTACGGGCAAAGCCGTGCGTGCGGGTACCACTAGTGCTTCAAATATTACGAAGTGTCAAAAACTTTCTTGTATAAAAAAAAATATTGGCTTGCATATGCTGCGGGTGTGACCGTCTATCATTATTTTTCACTAAGGAAATTTCTTTTAAGAAAGTTAATGCAGTCGAACTCGCTTATAACGACCCTTGATTTAACGAGAACCCGGATTTAACGAGGAAATCAGAAGTATTTGATTGGTACAATGTTAAATCTGCGGGAGCATAACTCGCTTTTAACGAGCAAATCCCGCTTAAAGAGAGCAATATTTTTGTAATTCGTAAAATTTCTATTGACTTCCAGCTCAACTTATCCTTTTTTAGTAAATTTTCTTTAACATTGTAAAGTCAACCAAAGTCATAATCATAAGATAAATCATAAGATAAATCAAAGATAAATCATAAATTCTGAGATCACAAACGATGGTAGCCCTTTTTACTTTCTTTTACAAAAAAGGAAGTATTGTATTCGCGAAAAAATTTTCACTCATAAATCGGCCTTAATTTCCATTTTGCTCACCCCCAAATGAATGTAGAGTTTTTTTTCTCGACCCGACAACACGTGGATAAGTGCCTAAGAACGTATAGACGCCCGAAATATCCATTTTGAAGTTTCCCGAGTTAATTACAACGAGTTTTCTCGTGACGTCTGTATGTACGTATGTATGTGCGTTTGTGTGTATGTATGTCGCATAACTCAAGAACGGTGTGGAAAACGCCCAAGAACTGAACTGAACTGAGTAGTTAAGTTTAAATAAATTAGCCGGACTCGCGCACCTCGTAGCAGTTCTTATAGCAGTATGTAAGATTCAAAATTCTGGAGATTTTATTTTCGAGAGAGTTCGTTGCCGATATCTTCATTATGTTGTGTTTATTAATTAACAAGTTTTTATTTGCAACTAACATTGTAGTTTATTGTGCTGTAATTAAATTTTTCTAAGTTAAAAAGTTCAAGTGTTTGTGTCACAATTTCTACACGAAGGAATATCTGAAGACTTCAGTACAAATGATTTCATTGCCCCGCGACTTTTGGAAGCGTTGAAGAAGTTAAATTGATGGTAAGAGTTTTTAAATTTAGAAACTTACTTTGACGCACAACATGGCATCCCTGCCGGGACTGCAGTGAAGTTATTTGATTTGTATTTAAAAGTTAAGAACTTTGTTGAAATGTCTAAAACAAATGAAGATATTCAATCTAAAATGTCAAAAAGTGTAGAAAATTTATGTAAAAAGCGAGCTGTAATGCGAGCTGCTGTAACAAAAGCAGTAAATAAGCTAGAAACAGAATTGGCAAAGAGTGAGGTGGATGCAAACATCGTGGAAGAACTTGTAGAAATATTAACTTTAAAATTTGAAATGCTAAGCGCTGTAGATAGCGAACTAGAAGCTAATTTTGAACCGAACGAACTCGAAAAAGAAATTGAAACTTCGGAAGAATATCGCGAGAAAATGACTGTTTGGAAGTTTCGAGCTACTAAACGAATTAATGAAATGCGTCAGAATTCGTTGGAAGTCAGTCGCATCAGCGAAAATCAAAATAGAAGCTTTGAAACAAGCAGCAACAGTACTATACGAGTTAAACTTCCGAAATTGACTATCGCGAAGTTTTACGGAGATGTGAGCCAATGGTTAACATTCTGGAACAGTTTTGAATCTGCGATACATAAAAATGAACTTTTGAATAATGTTGACAAATTCAACTACCTAAAGGCATATTTAGGTGGAACTGCCATGAACACAGTTGAAGGATTTCCAATTACAGCTGAAAATTATGATAACGCGATAAGAGCATTGAAGGACCGATATGCTGAAACTGACTTATTAATTAGTGCTCATATGAATAATATCATCAATATGCAACCTCTTAGAGACTCTAATGATGTTCGTGCATTTCGAAGATTTTATGACAACTGTACAACGCAAATACGGTGTTTAGAAGCATTAGGTTTGTCATCGGAAAATTATACTAGTGTACTATGCCCCCTGCTATTAAAAATCCTTCCTGCGGATTTAGTTTTAGAATATAGCAAATTAGAAAGTTATACCCATTCAAATCTGACAAACTTACTTGATTTTCTGTCAAAATCTTTGATGTCGCGAGAAAGAGCAATGCATATTATGTCAGTTAACATAAATCAAATTTCCCCCAACGAGACTTTCGCGCCACATAGGCAAAACACTGTCGAAAACCGTAATAGAAATGATTCAAGGAAGAATAGGAAACAAATCGCTACCGCGTCTGAACTGATTTCTACCGATGAGATAGAAAATCCCAGAAAAATTAAATGCGTATTTTGCGATTCATTTACCCATTTCAGTTCTGAATGTGAATCTGCCAAAAATTTATCGCTAGAAGAACGGAAAAATATCCTGATGAAAAAGGGAGCGTGTTTCAAGTGTTTAGAAATTAGGAAGCATATTTCTCGGTTTTGTAAAGCAAACGTAAATTGTAAGCATTGTAAGGGAAAACATTCTTCTTTAATGTGTTTTACTAAATATAAGCAGAAACTTAACGTAGATAAGAATGTCCCTCCTGAAAATTCCGTCCTCTCAAACCAATCTTCGTCGAATGAAGTTTATTTGCAAACTTTAATTGTGCGTATTCGAAATCAAGGTTTAGAACATTTACTGCGTGTAATTGTCGATTCAGGGTCACAAAAAAGTTACATTTCGGAATTTGCTGCAAATAAAATGGGGTTAAAGAGTTCGGGAACTGAAATTGTTAAGCATGGGCTTTTTGGAGGGATAGAAACTACAGAACAGCATAATCGTTATTCTGTGCTCTTGAGTAGTCTTGATCGGAAGCATGGTTTTCAAATTGAAGTAATGGATCAGAAGAAAATTTGCGCTTTTATTCCGAAGGCTAAGACAGGTCAGTGTATTAAAATTTTGAAGCGGGCTGGTATATTTTTGAGTGATATATCGTCAATGAGTAAAACATGTTTGTATGAAGAAAATAATAATGAAATACACATGTTGTTAGGAGCGGATATAGCGGATAAATTATACACGAATAGAATCAGACATTTTTCGAACGGTTTAGTTGCTGTTAAAACTAAGTTGGGATGGACACTCATGGGAAAAGACTCAAATAAAGCTAACGTAGATAATTCACTGTTACTGTTATCTCTTCATGTTAATGACGCTAAAATAAATGATTTGTGGAATTTAGATTCTTTGGGAATTCTTGATCCAAGTGAGAAAATAAATAAAAAAGAAGCCCAAGAATTGGCGTTAAAGCATTTTAGAGATACAATAGGAAGGCAAGAGGATGGGAGATATATTGTTTCTTTACCGTGGGTAAAAGATCCTCATTTGCTAAATGATCATAAAAATTTGGCAGAAAAACGTTTGAAAAATACGGTAAAAAATCTTAAATATACAAGAAACTTAGGGGACTACGAAAATGTCTTTTGTGAATGGGAAACAGAGAGAATAATAGAAAAAATTCCAATTTCAGAAAATAAAACTGAAACTGCTTCTCATTATCTCCCACACAGAGCAGTAGTTAAGGAAAGTTTGACTACTAGAATTCGTCCAGTTTTTGACGGATCCGCTCATTTACCAGGAGGTTTATCTCTTAATGATTGCATCGAGAAAGGGCCTAATTTGATAGAATTAATCCCTACCATCTTGAACCGTTTCAGGATTGGAAAGTTAGGGGTGGTTGCTGATATTCGTCGAGCTTTTTTACAGATAGCTTTGCAATCAGCCGATAGGGATTTTTTGCGTTTTTTGTGGTGGGCAGAGGGCAATCCAGAAAAGACACTAATTTATCGCCACGCTCGTGTCGTTTTTGGCGTAAGTTGCAGCCCTTTTCTTCTGGCCGGTACACTTGCTTACCATCTCGATCAAGCCCCAGATGAACTTAAAGAAACTGCGCAAAAACTTAGAGATTCTCTTTATGTGGATAATTGTGTGGCTAGCGTAGACAGCGTAGCAGAATTAGAAAATTTCCGTGAACATTCTTGTAGGCTTTTATCATCCGCAAAATTTGATCTTAGAGGTTGGCAGAGTAATGCATTAATTCCTGAAATCGCTAACTTGGAAAAAAGTGAACCGGTGTCGGTTTTAGGACTTTTGTGGAACACCGCTGAAGACACGCTGTCGTGCGATGTCAGAAAAATAACAATAGATGGACCAATCACAAAAAGAACTATTTTGTCCGTTACACATCAAATTTTCGATCCGATTGGTTTTACTTGCCCAATAACTTTGATACCCAAAATAATTTTACAAGAATGTTGTAAAATCAAAGCTTTGTGGGATTCTCGGCTTCCCGATGAATTAGTGAAGCGTTTCGAAAAGTGGAAAAATGAGATTGCAAAATTGTACAGTCTAAAAATATCCCGACGTTTATCCAAATTGCCATTTACTCTTAAAGACATAACTTTACACATTTTTTGTGATGCTTGCAAGACATCTTATGCTACGTGCATATATTTTAGAGTGGAACAGGTTGGATCCCCAGTAACTTGTCATTTGATTGCCGCTAGAGCTAGAGTTGCTCCTTTAAAAAAGATTACGATTCCTCGTCTTGAACTTTTAGCTTGTTCGATTGGAGCTAGATTAGCAAACACCATCATATGCGACTTACGTCTCGAAGCCGTAAAAACTGTCTTTTGGTCAGATTCTATGGATGTGCTATTTTGGATAAAAAAGGAAGGCCCGTGGGCAACATTCGTAGAAAATCGTGTTCAAGAAATCAGAAGACTGACAAAAATTGAACAGTGGAGATTCGTACCAGGAGTAATGAACGTAGCTGACATTCCGTCCCGAGGATGTACCTTAGGAAAGCTATTGCGTACGGAATGGCTGTGCGGACCGGACTGGTTGAAGAGATCTGCCGAATATTGGCCGAAAGACGAATTTCTGCCTGACATGGAAGTAGTGAACGCAGAAAAGAAGAAAGTTATAATCACAGCTACTAACTCCGAAGATAAGGGAAAATACTACTACAGATATTCTTCTTACTTTAAACTACTACGAATCACCGCGTGGATTTACAGATTTGTAGAAAATTGTAAAAAATCCAAAAAAGATAGACGATTTGGTGTTCTTGACAGTAAAGAGCTTCAAAAGGCTGAACAAGTAATTTTAAAGCAAATTCAATCAGAAGCTTTTGGAAGAAATCCTGACACAAGATTAAGATCGATCAATACAATCGTAGGCGACGATGCCTTGATTCGAGTGAAAACGAAGATATTTTTTAGAGATGATGACATGCATTTTCGGCTTCCAGTTGTACTTCCCTCCGAACACCCGGTTGTCCTTAGTCTCATTCGGTGGAAACATAAAGAGTTAGGACATTGTGGCGTACAACTGCTTATGTCAGCGCTTCGAGAAAAGTACTGGATTTTGAAGAGCCGGAAAACCATTAAGAAGGCAATCAAGTCCTGTATTGTGTGTCGAAGATTCAACTCTAAACCGCCCGAAGTTCAGGAAAGTGTTTTACCGGAAAATCGTGTAAAAGATGCATCAGTTTTCGAAATTCTAGGAATAGATCTAGCAGGACCCTTGATCCTCAAAGATAACTCAAAAGTTTGGATTTTGATTTTCACCTGTGCTGTTTTTAGAGCTGTTCATGTTGAGATGTTGACTTCAGTGTCTACAGATAACTTTCTTTTGGGGTTGAGGAGATTCATCGCGAGAAGAGGCAGACCGTCAATTATCTATTCCGATAACGGAAAGAACTTCGTTGGCGCAAAAAACCAATTAAGCAAGATTGATTGGAAAAAGATTCAAGATGAAACTACTGCTTCTTCTATTGCTTGGATTTTTATCCCCCCTTCTGCTCCCTGGTGGGGAGGATTTTGGGAAAGGTTAGTAGCAGTTTTGAAGAGAATTTTAAGAAAAGTTTTGGGTCAAACATCGTTGGATTATGAAGAGATGTTAACAGTCCTCTGCGACTGTGAGAGTATCATAAATTCGCGACCGTTGACTTACGTTAGTGATGACGTTCAAGATCTTACCCCGATTACACCTTCTATGTTTTTGCAAGAGATTAGAGAAATCGGTGTTCCAGACTTAGATGTGCTGGATCATCAGAAATTAAATAAACGTCACGCGTATACACAGAAAATACGAAAAGATCTCCGTTCGAGATTTCGAGTGGAATATCTCGGACAGTTGCGACAACCTGTGACTAATAGAAATAATTCTCCAGTTCTAAAAGTTGGTGACTTAGTTATCGTGTGGACAGATAACTGTAAAAGAATTGACTGGCCACTCGGAAGAGTTCTAGAAGTGTTCACAAGTAAGGATGGATGTGTGCGAGTTGCTAAAGTCAAGACAAAAACGGGTGTCTTCATTCGTCCTGTTAAAAAGTTGTGTTCTCTGGAGTTGGGAGCGGTGTCATCTTGTGAGCTTCAAAAGTTAAAACCCCCTCCTGTGACTGTTCTTGAGGATTTGTGTTGCACCACCACCACCAGTTCATCACCTAGCCTGACAGCATTGAAGTTGAGTTCCGGAGTCCCGAGCCCTGAACTCAAGGTGGGGAGTGTGGAAAACGCCCAAGAACTGAACTGAACTGAGTAGTTAAGTTTAAATAAATTAGCCGGACTCGCGCACCTCGTAGCAGTTCTTATAGCAGTATGTAAGATTCAAAATTCTGGAGATTTTATTTTCGAGAGAGTTCGTTGCCGATATCTTCATTATGTTGTGTTTATTAATTAACAAGTTTTTATTTGCAACTAACATTGTAGTTTATTGTGCTGTAATTAAATTTTTCTAAGTTAAAAAGTTCAAGTGTTTGTGTCACAATTTCTACACGAAGGAATATCTGAAGACTTCAGTACAAATGATTTCATTGCCCCGCGACTTTTGGAAGCGTTGAAGAAGTTAAATTGATGGTAAGAGTTTTTAAATTTAGAAACTTACTTTGACGCACAACAAACGGTATGTCCTAGAAAGTTTAAATTTGGTACGTAGACTCCTAGTGGAGTTTAGTTGTGCACCTCCTTTTTTGGTTGCATTCAGGTGTTTCTAAAGGGGTCTTTTGCACCTTGGGGGGGGGGAATTCATTGTTAATTTCGATTTAAACTCAAGTGGTGTTATAATTTGGCGGACACTTGGCGATATAACGTCAGTTTGGTCGCCAAGTTTTGTCGCCAACTTGGCGACAAATTTGATGATTTAATTTTCTTTTTTTTCTTTAAATCTTGTTTCAATTTGGTCATTGTTGGTGATATTTATAGAGTTAGTGATAGAACCACATTAAAATTGCAGTAATAGAGAAATAACATTATATTGGTGTAAAAGGAAGTCATGTGATGCACACATCAGCTCGTTTCAACTTGTGGAGTAAAGAATCATTTAAAAATTACATAAGTGTGTATTTGTAAATTCCTCAAAAACAATGACATAAGAAAGAGACATTCGGACAGTTCAAAGCATAGTAGCCAACATATTTGATACTGTACAGTGATTAAAAAGAAGAATTTAAAAAAACATCTACGATGAATTTTTAAGAATTTTTTCACGAATTCGCTTTTTACGAGCACTCGGATATAACGAACAAATATCGCGGTCCCTTTGCGCTCGTTATAAGCAAGTTCGATTGTACTTCATATTATGATACATAATGATTCCTTATGCAATACAACATCGTTTATCCGGACTAACTGGAACCAAGATAATCCGAATAAACGAAAATCCGAATAATCCGGATAATAGGGATAATAAGCAGTACATTCTTTAATAAGCTGACATATCTTTTGTTACAGCAAAAAAAGCACAAACTCTTGATCATGTATAGTTTGGCTGTAGTAGTGTCAGATTGACGCTCCAAGTACACCATGTTGTTTATTAGATTAATTGTTTTTTGCATGATCTATTCAGGAGTTGTACATTTAATCAAAACAAAAATGAATATTTGGTGGACTTCTAGTTTACTACCACAATTTAAAACCATTAATTATGTGAGTGTAAAACTTTTTAAAATTTCTACAAATGTATTCCGGATAAACCTTGGATCCGGATAAACAGGGGCCGTATTAACTATTTTTTTTTGTTTTCAAATACATAGAAATTTAAAGCCAAAGCTTAAAATTTTGGGAAAAAGTTGCAAATATAAATGTAAAAATGACCCACCCGTATAAATGGCTTGAGAATTTTATCACTTTGTTATGGTCTTTACGTTCATTAGATTTTTTCAATAGTCCTTTTGTAAAATGATAACACAGTGGTGGCCAAAATTTCGGTTACTGTTTTTTATTTTGTATGCTTCTGAAAATGTTACAGAATCCAAACTTGTGTAAATCATTTTAAAGAAAACTTGATGCTTAATTCAATATAAAAAGCTAAACTCAAACGTTAGCAATGCAAAAAAGTTATACTTACTTTAATTTTTTACGCAATAGTTTGTAGTGTCTAACTTCCCTGGTCAATTGCTATTCTTTTTCTATGAATCATTAATCAAAATGTAGTGTCAACTTGAAACTGACAGCCCAGCTGACATGTTTACAGTAGGAACAAGTCATTATTGTGTTTGTTCTTTAAAAGGAAGACTTTCTTATACAATCAAACTGAAATTACTTCATCTTATCATTTTTTTTTTTTTTTGTATTGTAAATATTTGAATTTGATTTTGTGCATTGAATTGTGTGGAAAACCTCTAAAGGAAGCTACCAGTTTGTTTTGCACTCTTGCTTTTGGTTCATAACCAAAATATTGCTTTTTAATGAAACATATGAACCGTCACGTGCGGGACAAGCAGTTGACTTTTTTGTAGAATGGCCCAATGGTAGATAGCAATATTTAAACCACCAAACTGTTAATCCATCAATAGATAAATAACTTAAAATATTCATAAATACGCATAGAATTTTCACTGTACTAAAACTAAACTTGTTGATACTCGAAAGAAAAAAGTGATTTGTTGGAGTTTAAATTCAAAAGTACTGAACAACATTTTAAGTCGAATGTTTAATTCAATTTAGAGCTGTTTATTTAGAACTAATAAGCGCAAAACTGCAGTCCTCGGCTGGAAATGACGAAGCTGGCGGTGTATTTCATGATACATACCAGTTTTGCATTTTAAATTTTAATCCAAACATTTTCTATAAGCATACAAAGATAATGTATTTTAAAGTATCCTGAATTGTGGCCACTGCTGTAGATTTTTTAATTCTGAAAGTAGCACAAAAATTTAACATTTGCTTCATCAGTTTTTAAGTATCTTTGCTTAGTAAGAAAAATATAATTAAAAAATCTGAGTTGGGAAACACCGACTTGAGTGTACATTCGCGTATTTACACTGTCATTACAATTTATAAAGAGAACTTTCAGGGGTGAAAGTTTTTCGGGGTTGCCCCAGGCGCAGATGTAAGGGAGGAGCAGTCCCCTCCCTCAAGGAACTTTCCACCGGTAATTTTTCGAAGCTGAAATTCAAAAAATGAGATTTTATGTCTTTGATGTCAGGATGCTCTCTTCCCGGAATTTTTTTTTAATTGATGTCGGAAATATTTGTAAACTAGAATATGCAGTATAGGTTAAGTTAAAAAAAAAATACCCCCCCCCCTTCCTCCCTTGAAAAAAAAAGTTCCTCCTTTGATTGTCCCGGAAATATTTCAATTGCTAATCCCAGGAATTTTTCTTTTTTTTTTTTTTTCGTATTTCCGAATTTTGGTTTAAAAAACTTTTGAATGATTTTCCGTAATTTTTTAACGCATATCCAAAGTGTCCTATCTTAAAGACATAATTTAACACTTGTAATAATGCGGCTTTATTAATGGTTATTTTTCTCCAGTAACTAATTAAAATGCTTCTTTTTCAAGAAAAGTTGTAAGAGAGGTTTTTTCTTCTTCTTTAGTTGTATAGTATGAAAAACAGCTGAAAACTCCTCCATTTGTGAAAAAGGAGCGGAGCAACAGTTTTTATTCTCCTTTGAGTATGCAGCAGATCTCTCCTAGTTTTACGCATACTTTTCTGGGTTTTGAAACTTTTGTCAGCTTTTCACGCCTGGCTTTGACAGCACACTTTTGCTTTCCGTGCAGAAAGTGTCACTTGATACTACACAACAAGAAAAGCGCCACCGGTTTATAGTTCCGTGTTTTTTTTTCTTTTTAAACTAAAATTATTCTGTGAATTAAGGCGTTTTTTCACTGAAATCCATCAGTCAAAATGTCATTTTATTTTAGTGAAAATGAGAAGTGCTTTACTTTTCTTTTCTACGGTAAGAAATCTCCGAGTTCCCCACATTAGACTTGTTTTCTAAAGGAAACTCCAACCATATCCTTGGATATTTTTAGTTGATAGTTTCGTTAAACTGATTTTCATAAACTCAGTTATTTTTCCTGGAGAACCTACTGATTTAAATAAGAAATATCTGAGTCAAGAAGAAATTAATTCCTGGTTTTTATTTTCCTTCCTTTAAATTAGTTTTCATGCGAGAAAACAAAATCCTTTCGAGTCCCTTGTAAAACAGTTTTCTCTGCGTTTGTAGTATATCAACTAGGAAACTAACTTTAGTAATATGGTTTCAAAACTATTTTCCCTTTTACAAACCGCAACAAGTTAAGCTCAAGTGTAATGCAATGCTCAAAGTGCACGAATTGTAAAATATTAAGGCTAAATTTCATAGCCTCTCATAGTTTAAATTTTTAACTCGTTAAAGGCTATCAGGACTCTTTAAAAATGTTAATATAACACGCCAAATACCCATTATTTGAAGCTTGTAATTAATTTTCTTTACTAGCTAAAATTTAAATTTTAGTTGTAAAAGAAAACTGAAAATCTGATTAAAAAAATACATCACATAACATCATTTAAACAGAAAACTTTTATAGCGGGAAAAAAATATAACAATAAATTTTACTTTTTCTCAAGTTCGAAAAATAGCATCTAACGGCGCACTCTTACTGCCAAAAGCATGTATAATTCTAATACTAATTTTAAAGAATTGCCACATACTTCTCTCAGAATCTAAAGCTAAATTTAAATTTAAAAATAAATCGAAATTTTAAAGAAAAATATCAAAGTTCACCGAACTTTTCGGAGAATTTTTTTTTTTAAATATTAAACTTATCTTTTAATACTTTCTGGCCTGAACTAATTGAAATTTAATTCACGTTATGAAGATAAACCAGACAAACAAATATGAAACGTTTTAGGAAAACATATTAAAAAATTATATTAATTTGAATTTTTGGCATCTTGAATTCAAATTATGTTTTTCGCAATCACGAGCGTGTGTGTGTGTATGAATGCGCGTGTGTGTTTGTGTAGGCGCATGTGTGTGGGTGCGTGTGTGTGTATGTATGTGTGTGCGTGTTTTGTATGCAGTGCTGTGTGTGTACGCGCGAGTGTGTGTAGGCGTTCGTGTGTGTGTATGTAGGCCTATGTGTTTGTGTCTGTGTGCAGGCATGAGTGTGTGTATGTGTATGTTTGTAGGAGTGTGTTTGTGTCTGTGCGCAGGCATGATTGTGTGTATGTGTGTGTAGGTGTGTGAGTGTATGCGTGTGTGTGTAGAATATTGACGCAACCTGGAGACGGCTTTCGCTATAGGAGCAGCATCGTGAGGAGACGGCCGACGGTGATGCTGCAGAAGGTGCCGGCGGGAAAATAAAATGATAGCACATCAAAACAGTCAACTAAAAGTAATAAGCAATCGTGATTGCTCAAAAAACTTTAGGGAGATACCATACGCGCAAAACCAGGCATCTGAGAAAAAGAGGGTTAAAACGGTTGGTTGCTGGCCAAATCATACAAGGAATAGTTTGTTTTTTACGGTAACTCGAAAAGTTTTTTGAGTATGGTAATAAATAAAGTATCCATTGTTCAGAATTTAGCTATGCATAACCAATATTTTTTCAGAAAATCAAAAATTTTGAATGGTAAAGGGTCTTAGACCCCTAAAAGGACACGTCAGACGCCGATGACTGGCACTGAGCTTTCCTTCAAGCCCTATCAGTCATCAATGATTGATAGTAAACTTTTCGTTCAAACCGCGGGAATCATCAGTGACTGAGTATAAAATTATACATGAAAATAAAAAAAAATACATGGTTAGATATTTAGGATTGCATCATTAATGTAATTGATAGAATGGTTAGGAACCGGTTTACAGACAGAAAACGGACGCATCTACAAGTTTGTTAAGATAGCAGTTTGGCGATAGAATTGTGCGTTTTCATATTCATTATTTAGACATAGTTTTAAAGAAATGACAAATTACTGTCCAACCACGAATTGTATGGAATTTTCAAACGTCCAGACGAGACTAATCTATCTTAATGAGGGGGAAAAGTAAAAATTTGATGCCGGTATTCCGCTCATTTGAATGAGATTTTGCTTCTGCAAAATAATAGATTCGTCTATTTCCGGCTGTAAAACGGATGTTTGTCTTTCCATACAATCCGTGGTCAGACAGTATCAGATTTGTGATTTTTTAAATGTGCACAAAAATGAAAAAAGCTTCAAAATGAAACACATGTCTGGGAAATATTTTGCTTAAAAATATTCAAAATTATAGGGAAATAATTGTGATAACAGAATAAGGCTTTAAACTGAAATCTAAGTTCGAAACAAACATTAATTAAAAAACTACGAAGAAGTTTCTAATTAAAATACTTTTAAAGTGAAAATCTCCACGGACGATGATTAAACTAAATGGAAAATTTTAATCATGTGAAATGTTGTTTTTCTCAGTAAGTAATTAGAAGGAGAGAGTGAAAGTGCTTTTTTTTTTAAAAGCCAAAAGTCATGAAAAAGAGAGAAGGGAACAGTAAAATAATCACTTGAGGACTTGATTGTATCGCCATTCGCAAAATAAAGATTATGACGAACAGTAATAAGACGATAATTTTCTACAATATCAAATATTCAAATTAAAATATTGTAAAAATCTAGTTTGAAAATTGATTTATCAAAACCGTAAAAACGTCATCAATTATCGACAAATGTTCTATTTAGTGTGTTATGAACCTGTAGTTTTTTGATTTGAGGCTGTGAGAAGCAAAGGGATGTAAGTGGACATTTTCAAGTTTTGAGTAAAAAGCGTTTAAAGATAACGTCCCAGGTAGGCTTTCATTGATTTTTTTTCTAAATCATGCTATATAGCAGCACCTACCAGGGCTACTAGTGCCATCATTAGCCCCAAGACAGAGGGGGGGGGTTCACCTAACATGTGTACTGGTTCAGGGGCGGATCGAGAAATGTTTCTAAGGGGGTCAAGTTTCAAGGTCGGTACTATACCTCCTATGTAAAAAAAGTATTAGTTAAGCAGGGGTGCCCTTCCTCCAAGGTTAATTACGCACCCCCGCATATGGTAGGAGCACTCCTCCCCCAAAAATGAGATCAAAACCTTCTCAAATAATTTGAATATATGACACAGCTTTGAATATATGCAACAGCTATAAAATAGCTGGGAAAAGTGTACACCGACGACATGTTGTTTGAGGTGGAAGAGTGCTCTGAAAAAAAAATGTTAAGCTCATTAGAGATGACTCTTCTTTTGAAAATGAATAAAAAATCTCAAAATAGCAATAACCCAATAAACGAACTTAGTCAATCCTTTGAGTTGTGGCGCGATGAGAAAAAATTCGGATCTAAAAAATTTAATTTTAATGATAGTCCTAACAAAATTCTCGTCACGGGGGGGGGGGGGTGTCAGCTGACCCTTTGACCCTCCCCTGAATCTGCCCTTGTACTGGTTATTTCCAAATTTTTAATTTTGCCACTTACATCCTTTTGCTTCCCACTGCCTCATCTGATCTCCAAATTATAAATTGTCTCCATCGTTCTACAAGTCTTTGAATTGAATTGTTGTGCAAATTACGATTTTTATGTGACCACTTCAAAAAGGATTGTAATTAAAAATTCGTTTTTAGCATCCACGGTGTGTCTAGTACTTGTCCACATCCTAGGGTGCTACCAAATCTGGTGTCTATCTGCTTGGCTGCTGTCTATTCTTTATACGAAGAAAAGAGAAAGTAAGTTTTTGATTCCTGCTTTCTATTATCCAAAGCGATTGTAGCTTTAAGGGGGTCCGGGACAGATTTTGATTTTTTTTTATTATATACTTTAGAGTTTTGAAATTTTTTGCACTGATTCACCATTTATTTAATAAGCAAAATCATAATATAAATATGAAAAAAAATTTTTTTTTGTTTAAATGTAATTAGTTTTTTTTTTTTTTAAATGGGGTTGCTTTAAATTGCTATAATTCAAAATATTCTTGATCAATTTTCAATTTTTTTAAATGAATTACGCACAAATATCTAAGCTTTAATTTTTATTCGGCGATTTTAAAAATATTGATTCAATAAAAAATAAAAAATGTTTTAAGAAAAATTTCGAAAAATTTGAAGATACATTTTTTAAAAAAAAATCATAATTTTTGCAGTAAACGTCAATTTTCAAATTCGCCGAATAAAATTTAAAGTAAACTGTTTGAAAAAGATATGCTCCAAGTTTCATTACTTTATCTTTATCGGTTCCTGACTTATAAGAGTTTGAATGCAAGAAATCGGGAAAAATTGCTTCCTGGAGAAAAACGCGTTTAAAGTTTTAAACTTAAGTACACATTAGTTAGGTGCATGCAACAAAAATAATTATATCTTTCGTTCTGTTTAAGATAGAAACAAGATTTAAATGTCCTCTTAAGCAGAAAAACACGGAGTAATTTTTCACATGATAAAAAAAAAAAAATGCAAAATTTGACGATTTTTGTGTCCCGAACCCCTTTAAAACTACATTCCACTAAATTTATTTATTTATTTATTTATTTTGGTATTCACCAACAAATAATATTAGTTGTGTAATTAAATCTGTTTTTCTGCTAGGTTTTTGAATTTTGCCGATGGCATGTTTTGAGACTGTCCACTCCTACAATCTATAAGCGGGAAAAAACAAAGGATTTTAAAAACTTTCTAAATAGTTATGTGTTCGCATTATGAAGCCTATCAGTAAGAACAAATCGGTGTTTAAAACAGGTCTTACACTTGAGCACTTGATGCACACAATCACACATTAAGCACCTTTTTGGTGGTTGCGAGTTTTCCATTGGAACATAGTGTGTACACTACAGATGTTTCTTATAATTATAATAATAATAACTATTATTATTATAGCAATAATTATCATAATCACATTATTATTATTATTACAAATAAACAAAACATGTCTTACAATATTGTTAATTTCTCATTGGTTGTGTGTGGATACCAGTGGTGCCCAATCTAAGGCCCGCATGAGCAGATAACTCTTGTAGCCTGTTGTTTTGTTCAATGTACAAATCTAGAGCTATAGTAGTTACAGTGTCCCAAATTTCGAGTCAAATACTCAGACATTGGTTTCTGGAAAACAGATGCAATTAAAAAACTAAGCATTAAGTAATGAAAATAATATCTTGGGTTGTAAATGTCTTTCCTTTCACTTGTTTTCCCACATTATTTCAAGGCATGTTAAATGTTTTGAAATTTTATGTAAGTATTCTGTTATATTTGTTCAATGTACAAATCTAGAGCTACGAGTAATCACAGTGTCCCAAATTTGGAGTCAAATACTCAGACATTGATTTCTGGAAAACAGATGCAATTAAGAAACTAAGCATTAAGTAATGAAAATAACATCTTGGGTTGTAAATGTCTTCCCTTTCCCACATTATTTCAAGACATGTTAAATGTTTTGAAATTTTATATAAGTGTTCTGACCCGCGAGAATTTCAGCATGCGATGCGACCCTCGGATTAAAAAAAAAGGTTGGGAACTACTGGCGAAAGCAGATTCTAAACTTACGACAGTATAACCGTTAGAATCATGTATTTCTATATTATGTTCTTCTGTTGCAGCCAAACCGACCAAGATAGAAATGATTCCACTGTAATAAACTGTGATTGGGAGACGAGACTACAATGCTTTATCACCGTTCTAGATATTATGTAAGTTTTGTTTTCCTCTAGTTATAATTTTAGTTTTGCTGTCTGAAGTACACAGGTGCATACTTTATTTCTCTGACATTTCAAATCTATGAATTCCGAGTGTTCCCAAAATAAAGTTACCATTTCCATGAAAACGCTAAGGTTTTGACTTCTTATACTAATATTTTTACGCCTTTAGTGTGTTATGAACCTGTAGTTTTTTGATTTGAGGTTTAGTGTAAGAGGTTTAGTGGTTTAGTTAAGAGGTTTAGTGTAGAGGTTTAGTGTTAGTTAAGAGGTTTAGTGTAAGAAGTCAAACATTAACACTAATGCTTGTCAAACACTAACACGGACAGTTAAAACACTAATTCTTTGACAATAGACTAATAATAAAAATAGACCGACCTTTCCTATTCCTGCAGATGAAGAAAATTGATTCACACATATATCATGTGACTGGTGTGTAGCTTGGCGAAAACTTTGGGAGTATGATTGCTAGATGGCGGTATTAACTATAGTTTTGCACTCAAAATGTATTTTAAGACAGAATGAGATTGAACTGTTTCTCTTTTAGTTATGAATTATTTTGACATTAGTAAGTAGTTTTAGATAACAGTTTTCAGTAACTTTTATTTCATTTGGAACTAATCATTTTAAGTGTAATGTTTTGTGTTGGCTAAAAGTGTTCTCCGCAAACAAGTTGAAACAAATTGGCTGAAACAATATATGCTGAAACATACATATTATAATATGTTGTTATGTATTTATTATAATATGTATTATAATAAATACATATATTGTATATGTATTATTATATATATATATATATATATATATATATATATATATATATATTATAATACGTATGTTGTTATGTATTTATTATAACGACATATTATGCTGAAACAATTACTGCCTATACTATATTTCTTGCAAAAGTGAAAGAACTTAGGAGATACGACGTTTCTAATAAATGCCAATGACGAAGAAATTTCTGATTTCAAAAATTTGCTGCCCACGGAAGTTGTCCGCCGTAAGCTACACTAGATAGTAGCCAATTTAGAAATCCACCACTGTAGTAAACTAAACACTGAATTATTTTCCCACTTTACTTCTTTAAATAAAAATGATAGAAATAAGTTGTATTTTCAAAACAAGTTTGGTATTTCAAATTTTATAAATAACGTCAAAGCATTATTAAACGGATCTCACCACAAATTAATAGGGGCAAATTTGACAACCTCAGAAAGTTTAAAATTTCAACATAGAAATACCGATTAATTAAAGATAGTGTGTGTACATAAAAGAGAAAACAAAAAATCAAGGTTGTTTTCAGTTTCAATGGGGGGGGGGGGGGGGGGGGAGAAAGGGATATTTCAAATTGGCGAGCTAAAAATGTCGCCAACATTAAGAGTAACTTGCTAACACTTAAAAACCTTTTCAAAATGCATTTCACTTCTCTGAAGATAAAATAGTTCCAGAAGCTAGCAAAATAGTTATAAAATGTATTCCTATGTGTTTCACTGATAGAGCTTAATATTTAATAGAAATAGTTATAAACTTCATAGCGAAGCACGAATTGAAAGAGAAAAATTGCAAGAAATTATGTAAAATGTAATATTCATATTACTGCTTGGTTGTGAAATGTTACAGCTCCTCCGTTTACATATTTTTCTTTGCAAGGAAATGCACTGCAACAGTGAACTTGAATAAAAAATTAAACTTGGCGCTTGGCAAACATGATTTCTCTGTCGTCCGCTACGATCAACGCCGTTGCTAAGATACACACCAGTCACATGGTTTGGTTTGTGAGCAGCAAACGGGTTGCCATAGCTCGGTCTACTCTTATTATTAGTCTATGGCTTTGACTGTTTGAAGAAATACTTTCCTTACCAGGGAACTCACTGAAACTCGCTACATTTGGCGACTTTTCTTAAAATTTTGGCAGACTTTGAGACCTTATATTTCGATAAAGGGGACACGAGGGCAAATAATTTGCGTCCTGAAACATGTTTTTTTTACAAGGCTCTTTTAATTGCTACTGATTTAAATGTTTTCCATAATTTCACTGTCATGTGGTTTCTTGGTTAGGAGAAGGAACAATCCTGGAAACTGCGTAGTGTAACATATGAAGAGTTGCTTCAGCTGCACTACCGAAAATACGAAAAGAGTTGCCAACAGTTGCTAATATCAGGCTATTTGTGGGCAAACTCATACGAACTGGTAGCGATGCGGGTGAATAACGTCTTAGACGACCATCAATTCTTTCTGAATTCGTTCACAAGTAGCCTGATACTGTCCCTCAATAGACTGTCCCCTTATAGACTGTCAATACTTACAATTGACAGTCTATAAATTCAGACGAACTGGTAGCGTGGTGGATGTAAACGTCCTGGAAGACCATCAATTCTTTCTGAATTGTTCACAAGTAGCCTGATTTTGGCCCTTGTTGGTGGTTGTTTTTCTGGTTACAGTTGACGAGTGTCTTCATGTGTTTGACCATCCAGTTTCCACGAAACGATGGTTATTCTTCTGATAAATTCAGACAAACAATCGACATTCGACAAATTCAGACGAACTAGTAGTATGGCGAATGAAAAAAGTCTTGAACGACCATCAATTTGGGACCATCAATTATTCCTGAATTTGTTCATTAGTAACCTGGTACTAGCCCTTGTAGGTGGCTGTTTTCCGTACTTTCACTGGTACCGCTTACGAACCTCGTCATATGTTTTTCCTCTCAGGTTCCGGGAAACGATGATTGTTCTTCAGATAAATTCAGACAAACAATCTACAGTCGACGAATTCAGACGAACAATCGGCACTCAACTAATTCAGACGAACAATCGACAGTCAACAAATTCAGACGAACTGGTTGCGTGGCAGATTTTTAAGTCCTGAACTCCCATCAATTTGGGACTATCGATTATTTCCGAATTTGTTCACAAGTAGCCTGATTGTTGGTGGCTCGTTTCCGTATTTTCACCTGTACAGCTTACGAACCTCATCATATGTTTTACCTCGCAGGTTCCGGAAAACGATGGTTGTTCTTCCCGATAAATTCAGACAAACAATCTACAGTCGACGAATTCAGACGAACAATCGACACTCAACTAATTCAGACGAACAATCGACAGTCACCAAATTCAGACGAACTGGTTGCATGGCGAATATTTAAGTCCTGAACTACATCAATTTGGGACCATCGATTGTTTCCGAATTTGTTCACAAGTAGCCTGATTGTTGGTGGCTCATTTCCGTATTTTCACCTGTACAGCTTACGAACCTCATCATATGTTTTACCTCCCAGGTTCCGGAAAACGATGGTTGTTCTTCCGATAAATTCAGACAAACAAACTACAGTCGACGAATTCAGACGAACAATCGACACTCAACTAATTCAGACGAACAATCGACACTCAACTAATTCAGACGAACTGGTAACGTGGCGGATGATTAAGTCCTGAACTAATATCAAGTTGGGACCATCGAATGTTTCCGAATTTGTTCACAAGTACTCTGATTGTTTTTGACTCATTTCCGTATTTTCACTGGTGCAACTTACCAGCCTCTTTATATGTTTGACCACTAAGTTTCCAGGAAATAATGGCTATGTTTTCTTCTAAGCAGAACTTTTCTTCAGACATCTGGGAAAGAAATCAATACATTAGTATTTTCACGGAAATAGATTGTTTATTTTGGTACTCCTTGTATGAGAATATAAATAACAAGAATTTTGTCAGTGTTTACGAAATCTTTAACAGTTTTCGTTTTGTAGTTTAAAACGGACAAGTTTTCCTTTCTTTATTAGGGAAAATATACTTATGCTATGAAATTCGTTACAACGAACTTCAAGAAACCAGAAATTTCGTTTTTTGTAATGGAAATTTCATTATAATATAATTCAAGAAATGTAGTTCAAATTAAGTCGAGACTGATAATGTCTTCCCTTGAAACGGATATTTCGTTGTATTGGTATTTCTTGTAACGGAATTTCACCGCGTAAGAAGAAATATAAATGAAATTTGTCAGTGTTTACGAATACTTTTATACTTTAAGTTTTTTTTCAAGCACACTGCTGTCGCCTTTTTGAAACATTAAAAATACCGGGTGCTTCAAAAAAAAAAAAAAAACGTATACACGCCTTGAACTTCCATTGAAAATATATTTACGCTCTGCAAAGTTGAATTTCAGGATTTCCCGCTCTACAAGGCTGATGTCATAATCACATAATCACAGGGAAGTACGAGCTTACCTGGATCAAAATTTGCCGGGCCAGTGGATGGGACGCAGGGGGCGAATCGAGTTTCCAGCATACTCTCCAGACTTTACGCCTCTGGATTTCTTCTTATGCGGCACAGTAAAAGATGAGGTGTACAAAAGCAAACCACGTAATCTAGGTATTCATTGAAATGAGATCCAAGAGAAATCTCATTGGACGTTTTGATACGATGTACAGAATCAGTGGTGACTCGTAGTCGGAATTGTATTGATGCTGCTAATTACCAATTTGAACAGTATTAACATTTGTTATTTACGTTTTATTTACATTGGACTGTAAATAGATTTTCTATGGAAGTTCAAAATGTGTATACATTTTTTTGAAGCACTCTTTATATATGAGAAGAATTATAACAGATCTTTTCTTTCTGCAAAACCTTTAACTGTTTTAGTTTTCTTGTTTAGAGTACACATGTATTGTCTTTTATAACATTTAAAATAGATTTATGTGCTACGAATTATAAAATATTGTTTTATGTTTATAAAACCTTTTAGAGGTTTAGTTTTGTTGTTAAGAGTACACAGGTACTGTATTTTATGGTTTAAAATAAGCTAATCTGAAAAGAAATGTAAAATAACTTTGTCTATTTACAAAACCTTTTAAAGTTTAAATTTAATTGTTTTAATAACGCAAATATTGTCCTTTTTTTAACATTTAAAATATTCTAATGTAAGAAGAAACGTAAAAAAATTTAATCTGTTTAGGAAAACCTTAAGGGTTTAAGTTTTGTTGTTTCATTCACACAAATATTATTGTTTTGTAACACTTGAAATACATTAGAGGAAGAAATGTAAACAGATTTCGTCCGTGTTAAATTTTTTTAGCATGTTAGGTCTACTGTTTGAAGCGCACAGGTATTGTCTTTTATTAAAATTTAAAATATAATAATATAAGAAGGAATATACAAGCACGTTGTTTGCAAACCTCTTTCGAGTTTTACTTCTGTTGCTCAAAACGCACAGACATTATCCTTTTTACTTCCTTTTCCAAAAAAAGGGAGTATTGTATTCGCGAAAACATTTTCACTCAAAAATTGGCCTTAATTTTTTTTTGCTCACCCCCGAATGAATGTTGGGGGTTTTCTTTCGACTCGACCACACGTGAATATATGCCTAGGAACGTACAGACCCCCGAAATATCCATTTTGACGATCCCCGAGTTAATAACAACGAGTTTTCCCGTTGCGTCTGTATGTACGCATGTATGTGCTTATGTGTGTATGTATGTCGCATAACTCAAGAACGGAATGTCCTAGAAATTTTAAGTTTTGTACGTAGACTCCTAGTGGGGTCTAGTTGTGCACCTTCCCTTTTGGTTGCATTCGAATGTTCCTAAGAGGGTCTTTTGCCCCTTTTTGGAGCGAAATCATAGTTAATTTCGATTTAAACTCAAGTGGTGTTATAATTTGGCGGACACTTGGCAATATATCGCCAGTCTTTTGGTCGCCAAATTGGCGACAAATTTGGCGATTTTTAAAAAAAAAAATCTGGTCTTAATTTAGCCATTGTTGGTGATATTTAGAGAGTAAACTATTGAATCACATCAAAATTGCCAATAATAGGAAAATGACATCAAATTGAAGTAAAAGGAAGTCATGTGCTGCACACATCAGCTCGTTTAATAATAATTGTATTGTATTAATGTACTATGAAACATAAAAGAATTTCAATAATGTTTACGAACTCTTCTAAAGTTTTATTTTTGTTGCAATAATGACTGCAGTGTTCTTTTTTCAAATATGCAGCAGCAATCAATAAACATTTCGCAAAAACCGATGAGTTAAAAAGAATCAGGTTTTTTCTTTTTATCTTGTTTCATGGCATTTTCCTGTTTTCTAACTTGAATGTCCTACAAATGTTAACGGAAATTGAAAATCCAATCATGTAAATGATATCTAAAACGCATAGAGAAAACATGGTAGGAGCTTTTAGCATAATTGATTATTCGACGAAAATCGATCATTGTGACTCATGGAAGGCATTTGATTAATTGAACAAATCGATGTAATCTGAGAAATCTAATGCTATATTTATTTTTAATCGTGTCAACTGCAGTGCTGTTTATTATGTCTCATTAATTTTAGATATTTAGTAGCGTTTAAAACTTGTTTTTGGGAAATAGAACTTATATTTGGCTTATTTTATTATTATTAATTTTAATTTAAGCCGGTTCTGCTCGGATTTTGACTGCAACATGTGAATTGGAAGAGAGAAACAAATAAGAAACTAATTTAAAAACAAAAATTAAGCCCGTGGTCAATTTTTGATTTTCTGCACGCCATATATGTGACCACTGTTTTACAAACTTGAAAATTATAAAGTACCGCTAGCTTAAAAATGCTTTTAACGCTCCTCCAAATGTTAGGAACTACGATTTTCGACATGATGGCAAACTTACAAGAGGCGATTTTTACGAACTTTCAAATGGTACCGTAAACGCAGGCTACTTTGGACCACATTTTGAAACTTTTCTCATCTTTTCTCAATAATTTTGTAACTTCATATTTCAAAGCTAATACAGAATTAGCACTGACCAGACGAGTGACCGAAACAATGGTTCGGTTCAACTCGAATATTGAAGGCAAGGCAGGTATATTCAGTAAGACGCCGCCCTATAGCCAGGGCTAAGGCAGAAATGCATGAAATACACCGCCAGCTCAGTCAATTCCAGCCGAGGACTGCAGTTTCGTGCTAATAAGTACGAAACTGCAGTCCTCGGCTGGATTTGACTGAGCTGGCGGTGTATTTCATGTGTTTGTTTCCTTGTTTAAAATCATTGTAGAGCTAACTAGAGCCAAAGAAAGACGCGTGCTCATAGGAGAAACTCTTTATTTGAAAGAAAAATTTATTTTACAAGAAGTTTGAGTCACACATGTTTGTTTTATGGAAAATTTAAAATTTTGAAAAAGCCTTTGTGCGTACCTAGTTATTGTCTCAGAAAATACCGACGGAGAACGGTGAACTTTTCATTAGTTTTTGAGTTTCAATAATTTTATTAAAAGAACATCATTCGTAAAACAAATGGTCCTCGATTATCGGCCACTTCCAAAACTTGCTGGTGCGTTCAACAGCGTCATGCTCTCAACGTTAGCTCCTTCCTATCTCACATCAACAGCTATACTTTAAAACCTGAGCTCATTAGATTCTACAACAACAGAACTCCATAAACTTTCCAAAAAATTTTTAAAAATTTGTAAAGTAGATACAACTGGGTCAACTTTTTCTAAACCTTCTACAACTTTCAGTTCCTCTTCATCTTCCATAACAAAAGCCATGAAATTGAGCCCTGATGATTTGAGTCTGTTATCGCCCTCTTCATCCGTTGTTGAAAATTACAGATTTTTCTTGTGTTTTTCCTGTTTAGAGTTTTACTTTTAGCTTACCTTTTCTTTTCCAAATCACTCTGATGGATTTTTTCAAATTTTTATGCTGGGCCGAAGTAGGTCGTAATTTTTCGGTTAAGAGATATGTTGTTATTGTGAAATTTTGAAACATAAACCTTAGCAGAAATTAAAAGTACAACTATACGACTACATAAAGTATAAAATTGTATTCATAAATAGGTATTTTGCAAACTCTCAGCTAATGTAGAACTGCTTCTATACGTAGAAGTCTGAGAGGTTACAAAGACATTACATCACACCCGAGGGTCCCCTGTTCCTATCACAGTAGTGACTTGCCCAGATTAGGGACCCTCGGGAGGTTGCAACCTTTTTTATTTAATTCCAAAGTGACAGAATAGAGAATTTAGAAAACAGTAACAAAATACGGAATAAAAATAACATAATACAGAATACAAATAAACAGAATACAGAATTTTGCACATTTTAAAATTTTAACTTAAAATATAAAATACAATAAATATAACATAATTAACAAGTTGTCAATACACTATGAAATGAATACCAGGAAAAAGGGCCTACGTGACACTTTGGAATAAAAATCCTTCTGAAGACAATAATTTGAAAATCTCATTCATTCTCCGGGTTACAAAGACAGAAGTTAGCACAAGGAACACAAAACTACTAGTGTTCCACCTTGTAGAGAGCTATCAAACTGCTTGGTATACAATATTGAGTGCTTGAGGTTTCCCTTTAACGGATAACGTCAAAATATGCTTAAAAATTGCTTCCCAAAGGTTTACAGAGAACGTTGTATCTTTTTCTCTGTTTGGGTCAAAGAAGGACCCTAGGACCAAAGTAGCCCGCGTTTACGGTACCTAATTGGAAAGGATATGGTAATTCCTTCCCATAGAAAGCGCAATTTTATGCAATTTTTTAGATTTGATTGGTTCGGAATTTTCTCTGGTAAGGAGAACTGAAGAGTTATCCCACCCTAGCAATTTAGCTACGGTACTCTACTGTTTGCTTACACAAAAACCATCCTGATTCCCTTAGAAGTGCAGATATTGCAGTATACCACTTGCCTACACATTTGAGCTGGAGCAAATTATGTAATTTCATTTTCTGCCTCTTGTCGGAGAAGACCAAATGTTTGATGTTACACATATTGATTCTTGAGGTTTTAAAATTCAAACAATGATCTTCTTTACGTAATTTACTGAATATACCATGCCTTGCCTTCAATCTTTGAGTTGAACCAAACCATTGCTTCGGTCACTCATCTGGTCTGTGCTAATTCTATTAGCTAGCAGTTTGTTTGGCACTCTTGGCTTCCTTAAGAGTTTTTCCATCTCCGGCTCAGTCACTTTCCTTTGCCATGCCGGGCTGATGAGTGCTAATAAGCACGAAACTGCAATCCTCGGCTGGAAATGACTGAACTGGCAGTGTATTTCAATAATCTTCCTTTAGTTTGCAGTGTTTTAATTTTTGCTTAAAAACATTTGTCATAAAGTATATATGTGCGCAATTAATTGCAGAGCAACTCACGAGGACTGGAGACCTGGATTGGCGCAGTTGCTACAACCCATTCCCTTTCCCGATAGGTAAGCAATTGAAAACATTGTTCCTTAATTTATAATAGCTTCTAGAAAATGAGGAAAGTACAATATTTTATTTCGTTTCTTCTTGCAATGCATGAAATGTTTTAAACTGAATGAATATTTAGAATTATGACGTAGGAGAATGTTCCAATGATATATCTTAGTTGCGAGTATTTAGGGATATATTCCGGTGTAGTGTTATTACAAATACGTTTGAATGACTTAATAAATGAGAACACTTTAAAAACGAACGTATAATACTTCTGTTTTAAACCTTCGATTTTTAAGTTTTTATTTAGCATGAACGCTGAAAATAATTACCATTTTTTAACTCGCTGTTTTGAAAAAAGTATGTAAGATTCCATTTTTTTTTTTTTCCTTTTCTATATTTTTTGTCTTCAAATCTTTCATATGATTTTAAATAACTTCTTATTTTCGCCTTAGTTAGAGTCAACATCATTTTAGAATTCTTGAGTGTTATTATTTGTGTTTGGGGGGGAAGGGGAAAATTATAATTTGAAAAATAAAATAACAAAAGAAAAAAGTCAAGAAACCTAGAAATATAGAGGTAGAAATGAAATTAAGAAAAGAAATTTTCAGAAATTACAGCTAGCTGAATACAGAAAAAAAACAATGATTTTTTTTTTTGTACTAGTCAGGGTTGTTTTTTGAGGGGAGGGGGGAGAAGAAGGGCAAATTAAGTGTTTCAAAATCTAGGATTTATTGCTTGATGAAAAATATTTCTTTCTCTGGTAACGACGCTAACGCATTTAAGACAGTTTCAAGTTTCATAGTTTTCGATTTAATTTGAGTGCAACTTTTACACACCAAGACAAAGTAATGTATTGAATCGCCAATTAGGTCACTTTATTTTTCTTTGACCAGACGTACGGAACGAAGTGAAATGAAAAATAGCTATCAAGATGGAAAATGCGCCAAATGTAGTATATATATAACGGAAAAGGAGTTCCCCAAAACTTTGTTTACTACTGTATTGATGTTAAGAAGACATTCAAATTTTATTCTATAATGTATTCAATTTAGACACCGAACATTTTCAAAACGCGATTTGATTCATAAAATATGCATCTCAAACAGTTAAGCGCAAATAGTGTGACCCTGTGTTTTCGTGTTGAAAAAGAGCATATAATGCTGCAATCATCCTTTCATTCCAAATGTATTCTTATTTTTCCCTCCAATTTCAACCAAATTCATTTTATGAGCTAAAGTTGAATAGCTTAGAGTATAATTTGGGTTTTCAATCAATTACGTGAAACTCTTCTCCCTATAATTTAAAACGCTTCGTTAAACCGTATCACATTATGCGTAATTGCATACATCATATATTGTCGATGATGTAAAACATTCTTCTTTTAAATCCATCGCTTTTGTTATCGAAAACATTATAAAAAGAAAAGAAATTAGATTATCCCTTCGCTCTCAATCTTCATCCATCACTGTCACTTGAAAGATCGATAAATCTGTGGAAACTGCGCACTGAAGTGAAACTTCGTGGAGGAGATCCAAAATGAAGGATGTTGGACCAGTCCAGGAAAGTTTCTCTTGAATGGCTATTTAAAATTTGAATCAATATGATGAGAGTTTTAGCGAAAAGAGAAATTCAGGGTTACAGAGTTTGACGTGAATTGACTGACTCCAACTTTGACTCCGGAAATTTTAGAACTTTCGACTCCGACTCCTTCACCCCAGAACCAGTCCAGCCCCTATTCTGACTCCGACTCCACAAGCAATGGCAGAGTTGCGGACTATGGGAGGGAATCACCGACTCCGACTCTTAGAACTTTAAATCTTCGATTCCCGACTCTGACTCCTTCACCCCAAAATCAGTACGACTCCGTTTAATCGTGGGGGTGGAGAGGGGGTTAGTCAACTCCCCCAGCATATGACGCCCCTAAAATGGTAGTCTGTATCTACCCCTGGTCTGGCCGCAATGAAATTGAATGATTCTATCTGAAAATATGGGGAGGAAAAACAAAAAAATGATACTCGAGTTTGGTTTATTTCAATGTAACTACTTTATTTAGCAGCTAACACACATCTGTAACAGCAAACTGGCATACCTTTAAAAGTAATACATACATTTGTTTCCGCTTGTAAACTGGAGGTTACCCTTTCGATCTCATCAGTAGGTCAAACAGTACTAAGTATAGTTCATGCTTAGTATCGTCTTCACTCAGTTTTATTTGTTTCTAGCTTCATCACCCGACTGTGCACGGTTTACCTCAAAAATTAAACTTGTTTCAAGTAACGTATGTTCAACAATCAGGCTTCAGGAAAGAAAAAAGCATAATGCAAAATTTCCCGTCAGAATAGTGACACCCATTAAAATTTCAACATTAGTTTCTAAGAATTCTCATTCAAATGAGAAAATTTTGCAAATAAAGTTAACACTCTGCTAAAAATCCCTATACCTAAATGAATAAAGAGGAATGTACCTAAAAGGGTCATCAGATGAAAGGCAAGGGTTCCAAAATAGCGTCAACAGACCCTATAAATCCTCATTAGAATAAGGATGACGGTCCCCCAAAATTCCCAGCACAATCTTGACATTTGTCCCCCTCCCCCCACAAAAAAAAACTTTAGTGAGAACAATAGGTCTTAAAAACCCTCATCAGAATAAGGACAACAAACAGCCTCTGAAAATTCCAAATTAGCACGAAGGCAGTAGACACAAAACTTTCCGTAATACAAATAAAAATATTTCATTAAATTTCCTATTAGAATAAGGGTATCCGTTTCTCAAAATCCCCGACAGAATAAAAGTTATAGTTTTGAAATAACCTGAACTAAAAACATATGTCTAAATTAGTGAAATAGTTCCAAACACCCCTTTCAAAATGAGAATTTTTTTTTTCCAAACAACATAAACCCCATTCAAATTAAAAGAGTAGCATTAAAAATAGCCCCTTTTGAATACTTATCTTGACATTATTATTAATGTGCTAATAAATTTTCTGGGAAACGAACTTCTCCCAAAACTTGAATAGATTCGTCCTTTTCTGCCACGTCCGGAAGTCTCATCTAAATGATCGGACTGTAAATTCTTTTAGTGAAAAGTTTAGTGGAAATCAAGTTCACATGTTAATGAAATAAAAAACTTTACAATTTTATTCATGTTAATCCCAGTTTACTCCCAGTTTACTCCTGTGCTTCAGAGACCAATCTCAATAAACTTGAAAGAGTACAGCTTAGCGCAGCTAGAATTATTGCCGGACTTAGACATAGTTGTCGAAATGATATAGTGCTCTTTGAGAGCAACTTGCCTGCCCTTGCAAAAAGAAGACAGTGTGGCCTTACAAGGTATTTTAGCAAATTATATAGTTATAGAGAACAACACCGGACTTCAGCCTACCTTCTTGCATGGAATGATAATACTCGTTTGAAGAAACATAGCCCCTTCTCCTATGCAAGGTCATTGAACTTACCTCCCTCCGATGTGGAAACACATTTCCTGGGTTACGCAGGAGCTGGATTGGAGCTTGAGGGAATTTATTTCCATGACGAGCTCCTGACTAGTGTGATCAAGAGTTCAGATCCACCGGACCTAGTTAAACAAATGGCCCTGGAAACTATTCATAATATACCACATTTCTCCTTGAAAATCTATACAGATGGAAGCAGGGGAGAAGATGGCGTTTCGGGCAGTGGAGTATTCATTCCTACTCCCTCTGGGGCCTTGGAATTTAAAATCAGAAACCCGAATTTCTGTTCAGTATTTAGATCAGAACTGATTGCTATCAGGAAGGGTCTGCAGTGTGCTGTTCAGCGGGAGGAGTGTTTCCAGGAAATCTGGATTTTGACTGACAGTCGTGCCTCAATACAGCACCTCGCTAATTGGAGTAATGTGGGCGACAAGACCAGCCTGGACATTCTGAGTCTACTACATACTCTTTCATCAGGACATACAATTCACTTTCAATGGATCCCTTCCCACGTTGGAGTTGAGGGTAATGAAAGGGCTGACTTTTTGGCTAGATCTGCTGCTGCGGAGGGTGTGAGCCCTTGTGGAGATCTTACTTTCAGTGAGATCTCCACAATTTCAAAAATGGAGCTCAATCGCCAATTTAAAACACCTCCCAGACACGCCTGGTATTTTGCAAAATGTCCTGGTGAGTCCTTTAGACTCAAGGGTAGACTCCTCCAGACAACATATTCGAGATTCCTGAGTGGCCACACAAAAGCTCTTAGATTCTCTGGGAATATCAAGACTTTTCCGGAGTGTCACTGGTGCTCTGCTGGAGAGGTTTCACCTGAGCACATTCTATCTTGTTTGGGTTTTACGAAGGACGAGGTCCTTAGTGACCCATTGCTGTTCTTGGATTTTTTGCAGATATTTGGATTCATGGGGGTTGTTTAGCATTGCTAAACATACCCGAGATAAGTCAAAAAAAAAAAAAAAAAAAAACAATTTTATTCATAGATAAAATTCAATACAATAGTTCAAAATAATTTTGTGTGTGTGTGTTCATTCATTAGTCGATCTAACCTATACCTTCTCAGAAGCGCAACTGAAGCAAATTCGTGTCATACATACTCAGACGATCGGCAAAAAATGCAAACTTCAAATTTTGTTCAGATATCGTCTGCTTTAAAAAGAAAAAAAAAATAAAGTAAAAAAGCTGATTAAAACGAGATTTACAAATACTACTTTTAGTCACTGAAGTTGATAGAATGATCAAAAAAATAATAATAAAAATAATAAGAAGAAAAATAATAATAATAATAATAAAATAATAATAATAATAATAAAATAATAATAATAATAATAATAATAAGATGGAACAAGGAAAACCTTTCTTTTTAAAACGTTAATTTTTTATTATTTTTTTTAATGTCCAATTTTTCAAACAAGACGTGGTCTTTATGACTTCACAAGTGATGCACCTTGGCGAGTAATCCACTGGCGAGGTGAATGCTTACGCGTGCTGTCTATCGCGTTCCCACGTTATGATAATTCAGAAGCGAATGAAATATTGCGCTCTACGCTTGCTATCAACCATATCGTTGCCGGTACATGTGAGTAAAGGTGCGAATTAAATATTGCGCTTGCGCTAATGGCATCAATGAAAGGAATTTTATCACTTGTGATGTCATGTGCAGAAGCGTAAAAAATTAAATTGAATCCGTGCAATGATTAAAATATTTTTTTTTAATATTGAACTTTGTCAAATTATTTAATAAAAAAATTTTGAAAAAAAAAAATAGAACCGACTTCAAAATTGCTCTAAAAAGTGAAAAATAATTTTATTCTTTAAACACCATCGATAATACTTTTAAACATAATTTTTGAAGTTGGCGCAAAAACGATCGATAAAATCATTCACAGCCATAACTCAACTACAAGTATAAATTTAACCAGGTCCAGTTTCTTCACTACCACATGCATTACGCATTGATGACAGCATATTTGAGTAACGATATAAATGTTTCGTTCCTAACTTTGGATGATTTTTTGATAAAAATATGAACGAAGCATGGTTACAATGGATTTTACTTTTTGTTTTTGCGCCAACTTCAAAAATTATGTTTAAAAGTATTATCGATGGTGTTTAAAGAATAAAATTATTTTTCACTTTTTAGAGCAATTTTGAAGTCGGTTCTATTTTTTTTTTTTCAAAATTTTTTTATTTCATTCTTTTTAGTGTAAATGCAGATATTTCAGTAAAAGTAAGAAGTTACCTAGTAAGAAGTTCGGCTCTATATCACTGTATTGCTTTAGAAAAGCCTTTATTCAAAATTATCACTACAATTACTATTAATGTTACTGTTATATGGCACCAAACTTTTATAACAATGAGTTTCATATTGTCACGCAGATGAAGATAGCGAAGACAATGTGAAAGCCAAATGAAGTGAATACTCGTTAGTCTCAACTCGAGATCTTTATTCAGAACAACGAATGAAAGTTACATTTCCTTATATACAACTTGAGAAAGTGCTGGAACTTCCCAGACTTGGAAAGATACAGAAATTAATAGAACATTCGAGAAAATACGGGAAACAGTAGAAACGAAATTTTAGTAAAAATCACTTTGTCCTAGTCGGGATTTGAACCCGGGTCGCTCGTGTGGGAGGCGAGAATTCTACCACTGAGCCACCGTTATCCGCGGATGAAAAGTGCGAACTTCGCTACAAAATCATTTAATAGGGAAATTGCATAAAAATTACTGTTTTTTGCCCATAACTTTTTTTCTAAAGAACAAATATGGTCAAACAAAGTAATGGGACCTAAGTTGAGCCATCCCCTATCCATTAAAAAAAGAATCATCAAAATCGGTTCACTAGGTGAGACGCTATGAGTGGACAAACAAAAAAAAAAAACATACATACGGTATGAACTGATAACCGCCTCCTTTTTGAAGTCGGTTAAAAAATAGTCAGGTCCTATATTTTTAAACATGCTCTTTCAGAAAAAATACTTTTAAAATTTCGGAAACGACCCCATTGTAAACACCATGAATTATCATAGTAATAAAACATGCATAATCATGTTTAAAGTAACATTAGCTTTTCCATCATTGCTTTTGTTTCTTATATGAATTCAGTTATTTCTGTGAGATCTAACGAAGCATATTACACGAGAAGTGCAGAAAGTCTGTACTCCGAATTTCATTTCCCGTGTTATTTCGCACTGAAATTCACTTCTTTAAAAGACTATTTAAGAACTTATTTAAGGCAGTAAGAAGCAAAGGGATACTAGTGGCCTTTTTCAAGTTTTGAGTAAAACACGTTTAAAGTTGTGGAACTAGGGACACTTGTATTAAAAAGTTTTTCCAAATCATGCTTTATAACAACACCTACCAGGGCTACAATAGTACAGTAGAACCTCTAAATAAGGGACTCTAAGGGTACTGGAAATTTTGTTCCTTAAATAGAGGTGTCCCTTTTTCGGAGGCATATGAATTGATACATGCAGTATATTTACTCAGTATAATTTCGTACTGAACATACACTATAAGCATTTAAGATAAAATGCTAAGAATGATTTATACTAATTGAAATTCAAAAGTAATTAAGCTTAAAATTTTATTATTTTACTAGTGGTACCCGCACGGCTTTGCCCGTAATAGAAAATTAAAAGGTCTTTTGCTTCGCCTGTATATTTACAAATAATGTAGGGTGAATTTTCTTGCCAATTGGCTCGTGCCCATGTTACGATTCCTCGTAATGATAATATCGTAATTCACTTGTCCATCTTATGAGAATTTTATTCTTAAAATTAGAATAGAAAAAGAACCACATAGAATTTTCAAAAAATCGCTTCGAGGTGTACACCCTCATGCTACAAACTAACTTTGCGCCAAATTTCATGAAAATCGGCCGAACGGTCTAGGCGCTATGCGCGTCACAGAGATCCTGACAGACAGGGACTTTCAGCTTTATTATTAGTAAAGAATAATTAAAATTAATAAAAATTGGCAACAGTATAGTTTTATAATATACATGGATTATTTTGAAGTAATTCCATTACTGAACATGACTGTATATTAACTTAATTGATTTCATGGAATTTAAAATTTAATATGATATAAATTTGAGTCAGTGCTCACATTTCAAGCTTTTTACACGAAGCTTTTCATGAGCCGTTGATTATCTTTCGGCTGTTAGCCTACTTGAAAAAAATACTAAGAGGATAAAACATGCATGCAAATTTTCGCAACAATTTCACAATACATCATATTTGTAAACGTCAGTGTCAAACTTTCATCAGTTGAATTTTAGATTCTTAAATTCTAGTCAATTCAATACTTTGTATGTTGCATTTATTCATTAATTGTTGTAAGTTTTCTCTGTAACTGTCCGTTAAATAGAGTATCCCTTATTCAGAGGCAAATACAAGGAGATCCCAATTAAAAGGGACTGGGACCAGAAAAAATGTCCCTTAAATAGAGGTGTCCCTTACAGGAGGTACTGTGCAGAGCCATGTCCAAGAGGAGGGTTTTAGGGGTTAAACCCCTCCCATTGAAAAAAGAAAAAGAACAATGAATCATTACACGATTTTCCAAAACGTATTTTAAGTTTTAATTGATTTTAGAGTTAAACTCTGATACCGTATTCACCCTCTTTAATATTTCCCCATCTTTAACAATTAACATTTTCCTCAATTGTAGGATTCCCAAGCACCTTCGCTTCTAAGTGCTTGAAAAAATTAACGATGGATGAATGGTTGAAGAGTCTGGCAATGCTGTAAGCATGCAGGGAAAAATTATCTAAAAGAATATTAAACAATGATGTAGTCCCCCCCCCCAAAAAAAAAAACTTGGGGGCGGGGAAAATGGTTACTTTGCTTACTATTAGGTTTTTTTATGGTACGCCTTTAGTGTTGGATGAATTAGCCGTTTCACACATTAAAAAAATGTTTCTATGCGAAACGGCATTTTTTTTTCATAAAATTTGTATTTTTATTAAATTTCTGTTCAATGTTATTTGCTGGAAATACAAAAAAAAAACTAGCATTAGGTGCCATAAAAGGAATATGTGCGCCTTTTTTTCCCCTTTTACAAAATGTTCAACTGTACAAATAAGATTTCATTTTAAAAAAACACACACACACACACAAAACGTATATATATATATAAAAAAAAACGTAGTTATCAAACTAAAATGAAATGAACTATTCAACACGACTAGTTAGTTTTCCTTTGACAACGTAAGTTACAAAGGGAAAAAGTTTCAACCCCTCCCTTTATGAAATCCTGGACACGAGCCTGGTACTGTGCTACATATCTCTTGCCCCAAGACAGAGGAGGGGTTCACCTACCATTTGTACTGGTTATCTCCAATTTTTTAATTTTGCCATTTACATCCCTTTGCTTCTCACTGCCTCATTCAAAGTTTTAAATAGCAACAGAAAAATGTTTGTCGAAAAGGGTACTTATATGAGCCATTATTCTTTACCCCCGGAAGCAAAAAGTTTTATTTGTTCGCTTCATACTTGCTATTCCATAATACCTTTGCATAAATAACGGAGAAATGTCGCATATGCCTACGCTCCCAAGCGAAATTAATAAATAAATCGCAGTGTCAACTTATCTCCACCCCATTAGGAACTTCTTTTTTCAATTTCTTTTCGAACGCCTCAAAAAGTATATCTGCTTTTATTGCTGTTCGGGAACCCGATGCTTTAACTACTGAGGAACGAAATGGCGCTTGGATTGCTTCTCGAATGCCGGATTCTTTTTCCTTGGGGGTATTCTATCCGTGTTCCATCTCGTAAAAAAAGGTGATTCTATGTGTGTTCTTTCCCTCCCAGTTTCCCGCCATCTTCATTTTAACTAAAAATCGATGAAGTCGTTTTATGTGTATCTTTGAAAACTTGCGATAGAAATCGATGCGAAAAGACTTGTCGATTTCCGTAGCTTAGATTGACGGTTGGTTTTTGATTTTAAAAAAAAATATTTAATGAAAATGGGAAAGGCACCTAATATTTATGATACCCATTGAGGTTATAAAAAACGAATTGCATCCTGAATTCAAGAAAAAGGAATAAAGAAATGCAATGTTTGTTGTCATGTATGTTTAGTACCTTCCTCCAATGAAACTTTTGTGTTTGATATAAAAGCGAAATGTTTACACAAACATAAACGTGCCTCAACTGTTTTTCCTTTAACATTGGGGCAAAACAATACGCTTCGAAGGAAAGGATAGACATAGTTAAAACTGCCTTGGAGGAACAGGGTAAAATATCTGTGCAATAATTTCAAGCCTTTCTTCATAATTTCAAGAAATGTAGAGGAATGTGGGGGCAAAATAAAATAGTTAAGGTAGCTAAATTTTTACAAAAGGAATAAATTTTTCCAAATGAACAAATTGGAAATTTGTTCTGAAAATTACAGTACATAAATAAAGAACAATATATTTTAAAATAAAACTTGCATTGCAACATTTTTTATTTTTGGCAGTAAATTTGTACCTTCAAAAAAAAGGGGGAAATTTTTCACTTCTTTTTTTCATGGGGCAAAGTCAAAAATGAAATTTTTTCTAATGAAATATTTTCTATTTGATTGTCAAAGATATTTTTGATCAAATAAATGAGTAAATAAAAGAATGAATGAATAAATGAAATGGAAATGAAACAATGGACGAATAAATAAATAAGTTAGTAAATGAAAAAAAGTAAATGAATGTAGAAAATAATGAATTAATTAGAAAATGAATGAATATATAAGGGATTTATCAAATGAAGGAAGGTATTTAAATAATTAATAAATGAATACGTAGGTAATTTGATAAGCGATTGAATAAGTAAATGAAATGCACTATTTCATTTTGCCCCATCCGCTTTGCCCCGCGTTCACTTGACTAACTGTACAAAGTATTTAAAATACAAATAAGCTTAATGTTAAACAAATAAATACGAAATCGAATATTAGTAGACCTAAATTAATATTAAAAATGTTAACAACAAGAACTTTATCCTTTAATAAAAACAAAAACAATTTTTGACTTACAACAAAATATACAATATGAGTAGCAATTCTTGAAAATTGCTTGTATTATCATATTTGTGGTTTTCAGAGGTAAGTTTTACATGGCTGGAAGAGATTATATGTATTATACTACATAGTTAAAGTATTACTAGGTAGGTGGCGTTAAAAGCAGAACAAATATTTCACCGTTTCACTTTGCCCCACATTCCCCTACTGGAAGGGATAAAAACAAAGACGAATAAAAACTACTTGAGTAAGACACCGCCCTATGGACTATGGCCCCGAGGACTGCAGTTTCGGCTGGAATTGACTGAGCTGGCGGTGTATTTCATGTATTTCTGCCTTAGGCCTGGCAATAGGGCGGTAACTTACTGAATGTACCTGCCTTGCCTTCAATATTCGAGTTGAACCGAACCATTGCTTCGGTCACTCGTCTGGTCAGTGCTAATTCTGAATTAGCTACCAGTTTGTTTGGCACACTTGGCTTTCTTAAGAAGTTTCCCACCTCCAGCTCAGTCACTCCTATGCCGGGCTGATGAGTGCTAATAAGCACGAAACTGCAGTCCTCGGCTGGAATTGACTGAGCTGGCGGTGTATTTCATGAAAAACTACTTTGTTTGGAAAAATTACGG
Organism: Uloborus diversus; assembly: GCF_026930045.1. Taxonomy (NCBI): domain Eukaryota; kingdom Metazoa; phylum Arthropoda; class Arachnida; order Araneae; family Uloboridae; genus Uloborus; species Uloborus diversus. The sequence continues at coordinate 155,086,616 of NC_072739.1, forward strand.
AACTTTTCCCGTTCACAAAACGATGTACTTTTGCTGCCAAAATGAAAAATGGGCTGTTCCAAAATAAAAGAGCAGTCACTCAAAATGTGTTTAATTTTCCATGCTAAAAATGGCGTGTCAATCAAAGGTGTTTTAATCTTTATCTTTACTAATAATAAAGCTTAAAGTCTGGATGTTTGGACCTCTGTGACGTGCATAGCGCCTAGACCCTTCGGCCGATTTTCATGAAATTTGGCATAAAATTAGTTGGCAGCATGGGGGGGGATGCACCTCGAAGCTATTTTTCGAAAATTCGATTTTGTTGGGGGATTTGTCGGGGGAAATATAGTACATTCAATCATTATAAGGAAAAAAATCCCTGAATGTTGTAATTTTTACCTGCATTAGTTGCTGTAAGAAATACATAATAATTGCGTTTTTGCTTCGAAAAGTTGTAGCAAATGCACGTTATTTACTTCTGATTTCTAAAATTTATCTTTCATTTTAGTACTCAAAAAAAATTAATTTGAATTTTGACATCTTGAATTCAAATTATGTTTTTCGCAATCATGAGTGTGTGTATGTAGGCGTGAGTATTTGTGTGTGGGGGTATGTGTTTGTGTGTACGGGTTATGTGTATGTGTGTGTATGAATGTGTGTGTGGGGGGTATGTGTATGTTTGTGTAGGCATATGTGTTTGTGTCTGTGTGAATGCATGAATGTGTGGGTAGTTGTGTATGTGTGTGTATGTTTTTGTGTGTGTATGTGTGGGTGTCTGTATGTATGCGTGTGTGTAAATGTTTGTATGTGTGTTTGTGTGTGTAGGTGTATGTGGTGGTGTGTTTGTGTGTGTAGTTGTGTATGTATGCGCGTGTGTGTAGGACATGGATGCAACCTGGAGACGGCTTTCGCTAGAGGTGCAGCATCGTGAGGAGCCCGTCGACGGTGATGGTGCGGAGGGTGGCGGTGGGAAAATAAAATTAAAGGACATTAAAACAGTCAAGTGAGAACAATAAGCAATCGTGATTTCTCAAAAAAAATCCATTGTTTCTTTACCTATCCTCCACGAAAATATTTTTAATAGTTTCTCAAAACTATTTTTAGCCCTTTCACACCAAAAAGAAAAAAAACTATTCTATTTAAACATTCTCTGAACATAACTTAGGCCCTTAAATGATATTTTCGCTTCGTTGACACTTTACTGCTGTTTTTGTTCAAATGAGTTTTAATTTGCACCACCCACTCTCTTATTTCTTTGCTGACGAATTTCTCATAGGTTATATTTAACTTTATTCCAATTAACGTCTCTTATTTGCTTGTAAAAATATTTTCTAACTACTACATTTGTAAAAGCATCGATCTAAAAATAGTTTTATTATCCTTGTTTGCATCTCTCTCCCTATTTCTTTGAAAATTATTGCTTCTGTTTCGCAATTTCTGTCATTATGTTTGAAAAAGGTTCTTATTTTTTCGCAAATTGGTGATCAAACTGCTTTTGGTTCAATCAGTTATCAGTAGTGCCCAACCTTTTTTTTCGCGAGGGTCGCACCTTAGATTAAAGAGATTTTCGCGGGTCAGAACACATACACTGTAAAAACGATTAAGAAACGTTCCTGGAAAATAATAGGCAGCTGATATGTCCAATTTCCATCAGTAACATATCTTACAAAAACCAGGAACGTTTTGTGATAAAAGTCAGTAACCTTTCAGAAATATTAGGAAATCTCCCCTATTACAGCCAGTCGTGAACCTTCTAGGATAATTAAATCAGTTTAATGTATTTGATTAGGAACTTCCTGATTTACTAAGAAAGCTCATGATGCGTTAGCGCAGCCATGGCTAAGCAAAAATTGCAAGCAAGAACCAAGATATTCCCCTTGCTTGCTGTGGGAAAAAAGTGCAATTCTATGTCGATCCGGTGGTTCAGTGATAAGTTCAAATTATCACGACTCGAAGTGAACTTAACATGTTTATTGAAGACTATGTACATATTTACATATTGGTGATTAAACCAAATCATTTATTCTAAACAGCGAATTACTCCCTTCCACGGAGCTTGCGCTTCGTGTTTCGAATTCTATCCATCTCTTCCACTGTCAGAGTTGCCACTAAATTTTTCCATAATCAACTTACTTAATTCAATAAGTGCTTGCAGCGCCCTCTATTGGAATAATAGGCGGGAAGGAGCATAGAGCTTAGGTTTCTCTACACACTCCCCACCTAAATTCCTCGAGTTTACATTTTCTTTGTAATCAAAATATATTGAAATATAACAATAACAATTTTACACAACAAAAAATGAATATAGCAATATAAAAGAAATATTTAGAGAAACAAATAATATCATATTCAAATTATTATGCTTTTCAATAAGTAATGAATATCAAAATGAAACATAATTAGACAAATTCAAAAATCAAAATAACGAAATTAAAGTTCTAAACTATCAAATTGTTTGACTAATATATAGAAAAGAAATAAAATGAAAGTTCCAAAAGTTTTTTTTTTTTTTCACTGTCCATTGATCATTTCCAAAGGATACACTAGTTGTATCGGCCTCCTGTATTGTCCGTCCTTTGTCTTAACTGTGCAGGCACGAACAAGTCCATCACGTCCTTTAAAGAGTTCTGTAATTATACCTAAAGGCCACAAGAACTTATTTTTGTTACTTCCTTCGAGAAGTACCACGTCCCCTATCTTGAGAGATTTTCCTTCTTTACTGCAATCCAAGCGATGTCCAGTTCGTAAATCTAGAAGATATTGGGTCTTCCATTTCAGCCAAATGTTCTTTAACAGTTTTGTCTGATACTCCTTTCTTCTTCTCAATTGGTCAGGAGAAGTTTTGGCGATAAGATCAGAGAAGTGAACTGGATAGCTGTGGTCATTCTTTGCATAATTTAAAAAAATGTAAGGAAGTTAATGCTTCAGGTTCATCTAACTCGTTGTAGGTGTAAGATAGTGGACGCGAGTTCAAAACTGTTTCCACTTCTGTTAGAAGCGTTGTCATTTCCTCGAACGTCAGAAGGGCTTTTCCTATCACTTTTCGCAAACATTCCTTAACCGATCTAACAAGGCGTTCATAGAATCCTCCCCACCATGCGGCTCTTTCGATGATGTATTTCCATTGTGTTCTTTCTTTAGCTATGAAAATTTTAAATGTATCATCTTCCAATATTTTAGAAAACTTTCTCATTTCTTCTTCAGCTTTCTTAAACGTTTTAGCGTTATCGGAATAAATGATTTTGCAATTACCTCTTCTAGTTAAGAATCTTCTAAATGCAAGTAAAAAGGCTTGTGTAGACATGTTTGATACAAGTTCAAGATGTACTGCACGAGTTACCGCGCAGGTGAACAAAACAATATACGACTTTTGCATATCTTTGTAGTTCTTTACATATACAGGTCCCGCAAAATCAATTCCGCAAATGGAAAATGGGGGTGACTCTTGGATTCTATATTTCGGTAAGGGCGCTGTCATTTGATCTGCTGGTTTGGCCAAATACTTCTGGCAAATCAAGCATTTTTTGATGATCTTTTTAATTAGCTGGCGCCCCTTCGGGATCCAAAAGCGAGATCTAATTTTGGCTAGAGTAGCAGATGTGCCTCCGTGCATGATTTTTTCATGCTCTTTAAGTACTATCAGTCTTGTTAGCGGGGAGTTTGTAGGCAAGATGACTGGATGTTTATTATCCAAAGAAAACTCTGAGAACTCCAATCTTCCTCCTAATCTCATGATTTGCTTTTCACCGATGTAGGGGGCGAAATTGTACAACGGGGAATTCTTTTCAACCGAATTACCCTCATTTAAAGATTTAAATTCTTCTCGAAAGTGTCTCTTTTGTTCACATCGTATCAATAAATTTTCTGCTTCTTGTAGCTCTTCTGTAATTAGAGCTCCTTGTATGTTACTAGATTTTCTCAATTTCGCGATAAAGCGTTTTGTCCATGCTGTAACCCTCAACAACTTTTCTAAGTCACTATATTTGGATAAATCAACTGGGTCTTCTCTATTTTCGACTATACATTCAAGTTCATGTGTCTCCAGGAATTTTTTTCTGTATTCTAGCTGAGATTCTTCTACTATTTTCTCATGGGTCAATTTTGGCCAATGGTCAGGCGAAAGTCTCAACCAAGGTGGACCTTGTGTCCAAAGGGGTTCATTAATCAACTTTGAGATCTTTGCTCCTCGGCTGACCAAGTCCGCTGGATTATCACAACTTCTGCAATGTCCCCAATTATTTGGTGACGTCAACTTCTGAATATCCTGAACACGATTCTTAACAAAGGGTTTAAATGCATCGGGCTGTTTCTTGATCCAAAAATACGTTATGCTTGAATCGGTCCAAAAATAACAAGGAATATTTAAATTCAAAATTCCAACTATATTATTTCCCAATTTGGCAGATAGTAATGTCCCCATTAGTTCTAATTTGGGTAAGGTGAGTATTTTCAATGGCGCTACCCTATTTTTGGAAGCAATGAACGTCGTTCGAATTTCTTTATCATTCGTCTTGAAACGTAAGTACGCAACTGTACCATATGCTACAGTGCTAGCGTCTGAGAAGCAATGTAGTTCGAGATTTCTAATGTCTGAGCACAAACTTTCAAAAAAATAATGTCGAGGGATTTTGAATTCACTTATTTGATGCAACTCTTGGCACCATTTTCTCCATAGGGAGATCAAATCTTCAGGAAGTGGCTCGTCCCAATCTATATGTGATGCCCAAATCTTCTGAATTAAGAGTTTGATTCTTACAGTGAAGGGTCCCAAAATTCCTATTGGGTCAAAAATTCGTCCTAACACTTGTAGAATAAACCTTTTTGTCTCAATTGGTTTCGATAAAAATGACAATAGGCTTCGAATATCAAAATACAGTAAATCAATCGAATTATCCCACGCCATGCCCAGAACCTTTAAGGCGGTGTTTTCAACATCAGAAATTTGAAAATTTGCATTTGAAATTATGCCTTCTTTTTCCCAAAGTTCATGTAATTCTCTCGAATTAGTATGCCATTTGTGCAGTTGCATGCTCGCTTCCTTGAATATCTGGATTGTCTCCAAAGAAGTAGTCAAGGCTTCCCTGACTGTGTCTCGACTTAGAGTTACATCATCTACATAAACATTATTTTCTAAAATACTAACTGTTTCAGGGTACAGTTGTTTATACTTTTCAAAGTGATGTTTGAGAGTTGCTGATAGTAAAAATGGTGAACTATTCAGTCCGAAAAGAATTGTTGAAAAACGATAAACAAGAGGCGGGATATTGTCATTGGTGGGGGAGTCAGTGAAGAAAAATCTGGTTACGTCTCGATCTTCTTTATCTAAGAGAATCTGTAAGAACGCTTGCTTTATATCTGCAGTAAATGCTACTGGATAATATCTAAATTTTAACAGAATTTCGAATATCTCCGGATACAAATTTGGGCCAACGTGGAGACAGTCATTTAAAGATGCGGAGTTTGAGTCATGTGATGACGCATCAAAAACAATTCGCAATTTGCTTGTGGTCTATCTTCACGTATTACTTCCCTATGAGGCAAATAAAACACGATATTTTCTCTATCCGTTTCGTCTGTGATGGGCTCAATTATATTCTGTTTCAAGTAATCTTGTATTATGTTTTGGTATTCAGAAAATAGTTGCGGATTTTTTTTTTTGAATCGATTTCTAAGTCGGTTGAACCTTTGTTCCGCGATTTCTCTATTGTCATCCAATCTTGATGTGTCACTTTTCCATGGTAATTTAACTTTTTACCGACAATCTTCGTATACTACATCAGATTCGAACTGTTTGAGGATTTCATTTTCGGTTGAATTATAATTTTGATTTTCGCATATGAGTCCGGAATTTTCCAAATCCCAAAATTTTTCTATTTGTTTCGAGATTAAATCTTCCTCTACTATCACATTAAATGATAAAGTAAAGTTATCTTCTCCTTCTCGTCCTTGTAGGCTCCAGCCAAAAATAGTTTCTACAGCGACAAGATTTTTGTTCAAACGTTTAATGTGACCCGTTACTATATTGTAGTAATAATCTGCTCCGATCAAAATGCCAACAGGTTGTTGACTGTCAAGACAATCCGCTAATATCAAATTTCGTAGCAGTTTATTTTGTCTAATTTCTTTTGATTTTGGTGGAGGAATGTCCGAACCTGATATGTGATCGGTTACCAATAATTCAACTTCTATTCTAGAATTAGGGGAACTTCTATGTTCAAGTACTAATCTAATGACGTCGTAAGTCTTTTGAATTGGCGCAGTAATTCCAAAAGTGTAAACCGATAATTTTTCTTTTCTAATTACTTCAAGATCTAATTTATTAGCTAATTCTTGTGTAATGAAAGACTTCATGCTTCCATTGTCCAAAAGAAGACGCGGATAGCTTATGCCTTGTTTTGTTTTGATTTTTACCGAGCAAGTTTGCAAAAGCATCGAATTGGATTTAGAATGTGATACGGCAGAAATGATTTCCTTATTTTTTTCAAATTGATTATCATTATTTCTCGAAAGTGAACTTGCTTCTTTTTTGTCGGTGTCATTATATTTTAACTTTGAATTGGATTTATAACAAATCACCTCGGAATGAGCTCCTTTGCAAATTTTGCAACGCTTAGTTGCCTTAAAGTGGCAAGCAGATATTCTGTGATTTTTTCTAAGGCATAAATAACACCTGCCATCCCCCCGCAATACATTCCTTTTTTCATCCACGTTGAGATTTACGCATTTTTCCGACTCGTGATCTTCTGAGCAAAATAGACACTTGTCAAGATTTATTGACGTTTTAGCAATTAGTTCATGTGTTGAAGGACATCTGTTTTCTGTAATGTGCTGTGATCTGGAAGGGATCTTTCTGAACTGCTTATTATTCAAAGTACTTGTTTTAATCTGTTCACTGCTATTCGAAGGCGGAAGTTTTATACTAGCGATTTTTTCCCGAGATTCTATCTCCGAACGGAGAAAGTTTAGAAATGCATTCAAATCTATATTGGCTGAAGTCTCTCTATTGCGGTGAAATTCTAGAGCGATATCAGCAGGAATCACTTTCATCAAAACAGGAATTAACATATTCGCGTAACTCTCGGGTTGGACATTGAGTGAAAAATGGCTTCTTATTTGTACGTTAATTTTATCATACAATTTTCTTAATTTCGTAACTTCATTTGAGCTTTGTACCGGGGTCAAACTCAAGAGATTGGAAATGTGCGTGTTAATTATCAAGTCATTTTGACCAAATCTATTTTTGAGAATGTCTATCGCAGAATCATAGTTTGTTTCCGAAATCGAAAAACCTTCTATAGCACTAGCAGCATTTCCGCTCAAATAACTTTTCAAATAGTTGAATTTTTCGACTTTTGAAAGTGTTGTGTTCTTGTGAATAGTTACTTCGAAAGAATTCCAAAAATTTATCAATCACCGTAATCACCGTCGAATTTTTGGATGGAAGTTTTTGGTAACCGTACGTTACTTTGTGTTTGGTTTCGAATTTCATCGATAAGAGAGGAATTATTTGATACGTTATTAATGGACGTTTTATTTTCATTTCGCTGCTCTAATTTCTTAAAATAACGATTTATCCGACATTTCGTCAAAGTTATTTTATCTTTATAATTCATGGAAGTTTCTATATCAGAATCTAGTTTCTTCTCGTCTTCTATCAAAATTTGTATTTTTTCATCTAAGTTATCAAGTTCTATCTCCTTGCTATTTAACAGTTCTAAACAATTTTCTAGTTCTTCATTTTGCTCTTCTTCTATGTATTTATCAACATTTTTTACGATTACCGTAGTAGAAGAGCGAAGAACAGTTCTTTTTTGTATAAATGATTTTGGTTCTATTTTCAATGTTTTTCAACAATGTAAATGATTCAAAAGTTCCTACCTTTTGCAGTCTTCGCATAAAAATGCTATCCAAATGAGATTCACTTACTAAAAGTTCACTAGTTCATCTTTCCGATGCCGATGCACCATGTGGGGAAAAAGTGCAATTCTATGTCGATCCGGTGGTTCAGTGATAAGTTCAAATTATCACGACTCGAAGTGAACTTAACATGTTTATTGAAGACTATGTACATATTTACATATTGGTGATTAAACCAAATCATTTATTCTAAACAGCGAATTACTCCCTTCCACGGAGCTTGCGCTTCGTGTTTCGAATTCTATCCATCTCTTCCACAGTCAGAGTTGCCACTAAATTTTTCCATAATCAACTTACTTAATTCAATAAGCGCTTGCAGCGCCCTCTATTGGAATAATAGGCGGGAAGGAGCATAGAGCTTAGGTTTCTCTACACTTGCAATTCCTGCAGCTATCCAATGACTTTTTTTCTCTCATTGGGAGCTTAGCCAATCCGAACAGACCTTAATCAAATTAAAACCGATACACTTTATAAACACGCTCAGCCAATCTTTAAACTGGTAGCAAAAAATATTTATCACATCAGTGCAAAGTCTGCAATCATGCATCTTTTAGCTATTCAGGAAACCCTTTTGCGAAGATACTTGATTTTGCGGGTAAATAGGTGAAAACCTCTTAAATCCCGAAACTTTCAATGGAAATAATCAGTAACGTTTCGGAATTTGTTTACAGTGTATGAAATTTTAAAATATTTGAAAACTTTCTAAATAACATTTGAAAATACGAAAAAATGAAAGAAAATGAAGATCCAATATTGAAGTTATAAATTACTTGATGCTTATTTTTATCCCTCGACACACAAAGGAAGTTTGTGTGTCGATAGTTAACTCCTTCAGTCGGAATTATGAAATATTGGACCAAAAATGTTGATATTTGGTACACAGTGTACTATGGTAAAGGGTATCTTATAGACAAAATTTTTAGTTTATAGGAGAAAAAATAAAAGAGTTATGGTACGTCCAATATTCTGGACTTATATTTTTGAAATCAATACTTCATATACAAAAACGATAAAATACCGAACAAACTTCGTTATAAAATGTTCTACAAACAATTATAAAACATAATATAAGCGTTTGAAACGATTAACTAAAGATTATATATTTTAAAAAAAAATCAGGAAAAAAAATCTCGCTTTTCAGATGAAAATCCATGGTTGGAAAAATGAGCCACTCTCAATCCTTATATGTCAGTGTTGTCAATCCCAAAACGAAAAATTATTTCACAGATTATAATAAGTAGAATGTAAAGAGTCAACTACAAAAAAAATCAATTAATTAAATCAATTATTAAATGATTAGCAGCTGTTTAAAGTGTATGTCCGGTATACCGGACACCAGGTCTGAAGGGGTTAAAAGGATAAGTTTGACGTGTCTGTGTATGTCTGTGGAACTCTAGCGCCTATTAGACGGATCAACTGATTTCGGTAAAAAAAAAAAACTTTGTTCGAAAGGAGAGTTGATCGAGAGTGTTCTTAGCTAACTTTCTTTTTTTTTTTTTTTTTCGCTGACATTAACGAAGATATGAATGAAGTTTTTAAACAGTGAAAACATGTTTAAAAACTTTAAAATTTTAGTACCAAAGTAAAGAGTAATTTTTTCTGCGTCTGATAGAATGAGATTAGAACTTCCATGTTATATAAAATTCGAATTATAGCATTTTTAAAGCAGATTTTAAATATGGTTAAGCCTTTATTCGCGCGATTGGTAACCGAATTCATTGTTGGTCGACAAGGAAAGATAATGCAATGATTTAAAATGTTTATCTGTTGCCAGTTTATATTTGTCAACAAATAAAATTCTTGTGATTTATTCTTAATAGTATAAGGCTTTCAAAAGGATTTTAAATTTTCCCTTTTGATTCTACATTTGCGACCCAGTCGGAGGTTTTTTAAATTTTTAAATTTAGTTACATTAATTGTATCTGTTTTTCAAAAACCAATTTCTGAATATTATGCACCACATTACTAACAGTATCATGCATGCTTTTCGATTTGTAGCAATTAAACAAAACAACGGGCCACACGAATGAGCTTCGCGAACGGATGTAACCCACGGGTAGTAGGTTGGACGCCACTGAGTCAAATACTAACAAATTCTAACATTGTGACGTTTATTTGTGCAGTGCACACACAATTCCTCTTCTAAATTTTCTTCTCTTCGCAGAAAATTCAAAATACTTTGCGCGCTGAAAATGTTTTTAATTTATATCTCTCCTTGATTTATTTGAAAACTGGCTTGACCTTAACATTCCAGGAATTTACCTAACGAAGGAATGTCGTTTGTACAATTTCCGCTTCACTTTTGTTTCAATTCTTTGTTCAATCCCTGCAAAAGTAAAAACTAAAGCAATTTCCTTTCCTCATTTTTAGCACTGTTGAGATTTCATTTGATTGCTTCTGCATTTAGGATGGTAGTTAATTCCCTGCTTTGTTTGTTTTTAAATGAAAATTCTTTTAAGAAAAAAATGGCGGCTTTTTATTATTTATCGAAGCAGTGGCGTACCTATGGTGCCTGGCGCCCCTGGCTAATTTGCGAGATGGTGCTCCCATCAACTATATGACATAAAATAATAATATAAAAACCTAACATTAGCAATTTATTTTCAAAAATAAGTAGGGGAATGTGAGGCGAAGTGAAATAGTTAAGATAATATTTTTTTTTGAAATAAATATGTTTGATATTTGTTCTCAAAATTACGGTTCAAAAAGAATGAACAATATATTTTATAGTATGACTTGAATTGAAATTTTTTTCTTTTAGCAGCAAATTTGTACTTCCAAGTATAGGAGGAAAAATTTCACTTTTTTTTCATGGAGCAAAGTGAAAAATAAATATTTTTGTAATAAAATAGTTCCTATTGAAATATTAAAGATGTTTTTTTATCAAATAAATGAGTAAATAAAAGATTGCAAGAATAAATGATTTCATTTATTCTTGCAATCTTTTATTGCAATCTTTTTAAACAAATAAATAAATTAACCAATTAATATATGATAAAACAAACATGAGTGAATAAAATAGAGAATGAATAAGAAAATAAGTGACTGAATGCATATATAAGTGAATTATTAAGTGAAGGAGTTTTAATAAAATAATTAATAAATAAATACGTAAGTGATTTGATAGAGGATTGAATAAGCAAATGAATGTAGCTATTTTACTTTGCCTCGCATGCACTTGACTAGCTGTACAAAGCATTTAAAATTCAAATACGCTCAATATTAAACAAAGAAATACTATACCGAATTTTTTCTGACCTCAATCAAAAATTAATGTGTTAATAACAAAAACTTTATCATTTTAGAAAACAAAACTAATTTTTGACACACAACAAAATATTACGATTTTTTTTTCAAATTTTTAAAATGTTACATTTTTTTTAATTTTTAAAATATTACAATTTTTTTCAAATTTTTAAAATTAAAAAAAAATTCAATTTTTTCGAAAATTGCTTGCATTATCATATTTTATGATTTCCAGAGATAACTTTTCTTCACTGGAATAGTGTACATGTGTTACTGTTTGACCATGGATTGTATGTAATTTGGCAATCTGCCAAGTAAAGACGGTTCCATCTGAATGAATCTAGCAGGGGAGAAGGGAAAATAACGATGAGATTTTTATGCACGCGTTTTAAAATGTCGCTAGTACCTTATTCATTTATTGCATTCTCAAAAATAAAATAAGGGGAAACAAAAATAGTTACCATGGAAACAACAAAAAGAAAATAAAATGTTTTCATTTCGTTCAGGATCGTAAAAGCAAAATGGTAAGCTCAAAACTTTGTTGTAAGTAAATAAATCAATTGGTTTTTTTCCGTGAGAGTATAGATCGAATATACTTGAGATTTAAAAAATGTTTGCTGAGAGTAATTTTTCATTTTACAAAACTCAGGCTAAATAATAGAGAGGCAAAAGTGCACATCTGAAACAAACCAACTAACATCCCTATAAACTAATAGATACGTCCATTTCCGCCTATAAACCGGATATTAGCTTTTCCATGTAATCGATGGTCAAACAGTACTACATAGTTAAAATATTACCAGATAGGTGACTCTAAAAGCAGAGTTGTTTATTTCACCATTTCACTTTGCCCCACATTCCTCTACTGATATACGTTTTTGAACCAGTGATGGAAATGGTAAAAGCTCAATCTCTGATTTTACCTTAGTGCCTCTGTAAAATCGTACGGGCAACACCATAATTTTTAGAAATTGCTTAATCAACTCACATTTTTGATTTTCATATGATAAATGTGAGAAACCTCATGAGTTTAATCGAAATTTGAAATGGGAAATTAAAAAATTAAAATAAAATAAGGCCTATTTATTTTAAAGCAATCTCAATTCAAACTATTTTTATCTGCAAATATTTAAACAACACTGTTAAGTTGTATAAGAAAAAAAAATGCAGTTGAACTCCGAATGTTTTTCGTATGGAAAAAAAATCTTCCGCGAAAATTGGGCAAAGCGTAAAATGTTTTTTGTCTCCTCTGTATATTTTTTTAATTGATTGAACTGGTTATAATAAACCTTTCATACACATTATTATCATAATGCTATGTAAAAATAACTAAAAGAAATCGGCCGCTAAATAATTAACATAAGCAGCCTACATTAAATTTCTAGCAGTTTGTATTGACTGCTTTCACTGTACGTCATATGATACGGCGGCAAAGCAACATTTACAGAAAATTTATCTTCACTGAATGCAACAAATGAAGAAAAGTGTCCAACTTTGAACGGTTATAAATATCATTTTCCTATACTTCATTGACTATACGAAGAGAATATACGGTACATAGAGGATACGGTTCATAGAGCTCCTTTCTTTCTTTCTTTCTTTTTTTTTGGCTTTGTAATATTAAGTTGTTTTAATTCAAGGATATTTATTTCCTTTATATCTTCGTAGTTCGAGACTCAGAGTAAATCCTTTATGTATGGATAAATACCTTCCTTATGTATGAATAAAAGTATCAAATTAGGAATAAAAACTAAAAAAAAATAATGAAATGAAAACTTGGGCAAAAAAGGGAGAAGGATTAAATAAAAAGCCATTTTGCCTGTAAGAGTCCTTTTTCTTTTCTTTTTTTTTAGTTCTTTTTTATTCTTCTTTTACCAATTCCTTCTCTTGTTTTTACAAATCTGTTGCTTTGCTCTTCTAATTTCCATTCCATTAATTTTTGGGAAATGGTGTAGTTGATGTCCCGAAAAATTGCACAGATAAGCAATTTTTTGATTACAACATTTTTGTAAAAACTCTACAATAATTTTCTTTAAACTCTGTAATAATCCTTTTCCGCTTAATGGTATTTTTTGTGTGCATTTCTATATCTAAAAGAAAATGTTTGTTTTAAAAATGATTTTAGTCTAAAAATATGCAGCATTATAGGTTGCGAATTTGAAAATGAAATTATTTTCTTCTATTTATAAAATCAGTTAAAATTAGTACTATTCAAATTACTAACACCCTATGATATAAACATCTGTTTACAAACCATAAGTCTAAATAGCGAATAAACAATAAATTGATTTTAAAGAAAGTAAATAAAAGGCATCACGTGCTCTTGCTGCCATCTATTGGTATCTTTCACATCTAGTTTAATAAACAAAAATTATATTTTTTTCTGATGTATCGTTTTATGAAAATAGTGAATACTGATTGTCCAATCAAGATTTAAAAAAAAAAAAAAAGTCAATTTGCAGAGCTATATTTTTTCTAAAAAATATTTGCCACGTTAGGACTAAATTAGTTTTTTATCTTGGAATTTACGTTAGATTTCAGTCGATTAAAGTTCATCGTGGCTGTACCCGATCCCATAATATTCAATTTGAAAAGATCAATCAAAAAGTTTACATTTTTGAGGAAAATTAGACAAATAAATTCCCGACGATGGTAACGAATGATTTCCATTTCTAGAAGAATAATATACTTAATTTTTTATGATAAGATTAGATGTTTAAATTTCAAAAGAGAGTGTCAAAGAAGAAAGGAATAGTAGGGGAGAGTGTTGTACTTTGGAACAATTTTCATACTTTAATTTTTAACTTCACTGCAATATGTTTTTTAAAATTCGGACAGTATGAAAATAAAATATCGTCAGCCATTTAAAGCAAGAGGTCCAAACTACCCCAAGGTATCACATCCTATTGTATTTTGGGACACATCCTGTTGTACCATGGTCAGGGATGAAGACTATGGTGCAACAGGAATCAACATCTCTTCATGATTCAGGGAACCGATATATTCTTGAACCAATTTTGCACCAAACAAAAAAATATTATTTTCATGGTAATAAAAAATTATGAATAATCTTTACTAATAATAAAGCTATCCGGAGGATGTTTGTGACGCGTATAGCGCCTAGACCGTTCGGCCGATTTTCATGAAATTTGGCACAAAGTTAGTTTGTAGCATGGGGGTGTGCACCTCGGAGCGATTTTTCGTAAATTCGATGTGGTTCTTTTTCTATTCCAATTTTAAGAACAAAAATATCATAAGATGGACGAGTAAATTATGAAATTATCATAGCGTGGAACCGTAACATGGACACAAGCCAATTGGCGAGATACGAAATTATCATAACGGGGAACCGTAACAAGGGTACAAGCCAATTGGCGAGAAAATTCACCATACATTATTTGTAAATATACAGGCGAACCAAAAGACCTTTTAATTTTTCTATTACGGGCAAAGCCGTGTGGTAACCACTAGTGAATCATAAATAATGAATAAATGAATTATTATCTAATATTTAATGTGTTTCAAAAACCACCTAAGATTAGAACATTTTTCCATGTTCCTAAACATATCTTAATTACTAAGAACCATGCATATGTTGCACCTTGGGACGTGTCCTAAGGTATAATATAATGGGGTTGTTTCCTTCAGTCAAAAGTACTACTATTAGTTACTGAAATTGATAGAATAAGCAAAAAAAAAAAAAAATAACATGGATCCAGAAAATACTTTCATTTTCCCAACAGGTTTTTTTTAATTAATTTTTTAAAATGTCTGATTTTTCAAACAAGGCGTGGTCTTGATGACGTCACAAATGATGCACTTTTGCGCATCTTTCTTCCGCGTTTTCACGTTATGATAATCAATAAGCGAATTAAATATTGCACTCTACGCCTGCTATCAACCGTACAATATACGTGAGTAAAAGATGCGAATTAAATATTTTACTCTGTGAATGGCAACACTGAATGGCATTTCATCATTTATGATGTCATCGGCAGAAGATGAAAACGCACCGATTTAAGTAATTTTTTAAAAATATTAAACTTAAACAAATTATTTAAAAAATAGTCATATCATATGTTTTTAAGCATGCTCTTTCAGAAAAAAATACTTCTAAAATTTTGGAAACGATCCCATTGGCTGTCCCGAGGTACAATCACCACGTGGTTTAAGAAAACCAAAAAGTGGTCTATCTAGATGCACTATCATTATTTTCTCATGGCCAAAATATTTTAAGCACTTCTCTTTTATAAAGAAATAAATAAATAAAATTCAGTTGAATACTTTTATAAGTACAAAGACAGAAAATGAAATAAAAATGAAGAAAATATTTACTTTGGAGTCATGAAATTTTCTTTCGCTCCCTCTCAAAATTATCAGTTTAAATCGTTTGATGCTGATTGTTACTGCCGCACCATTTAGTGGTGAAGGTTACTGTTAAAAGTTACAAAAAACATGGCTGCTAAAAATAGATTCTTAGAAATTAGCAGTGTCCGAAGGTACAAACACTCTCCCTTAAAGAAAACTGATTCATGATAACATCAATAAGGAAGTTTATATTTCGAAATCAAGGGAATAACAGATTTTCTGAGAATCTAAATGAGGAAGTTAAATACCGAAAGAAAAGATAGTAATAGAAGAGTTTTAGTTTTTGGACGGAATATAATTAATTTCTAGTGACGACAGCAAGGAACTGAAATTTGTAAATAGAATGTAATAATTAATTTGTTGGGTGAGCAATGACAGTTAGAAAGGTTAATTTTTTCAAAAAGAAGGATTTTTTTTTCTGATAATAGCAATAAGGAAGTTTAAATTTCTCAAATGAGAGGATCTTTACTTTCTCCTGATAGCAATATAGAGTTTAAGCTTTGCAACTTTCTTTCTGATGATGTCAATAAAAAAGTTTATATTTTTCCGACAAGATTTTTATTTTCTCTTGATAGCAATAAAACAGGGGTGCCCAACCTTCGGGACATGTATTTTTAATATTCTATTTTTTTCTAAATAGCAATGTAAAACATGGAAAAGGATAGAAATTTTCAAACTGTGAATTGTGGTTATCAATTACTTGTTTGTAAAGGGTGTCCCAAAATTAACGCAAGATTTTAATTTGCCGCCATTTTTGCAATAAATTGTGGGCAATCTTGAAAAAAGGACAATTTGGCAGCTGAGGGTCTAGGGTTATTACAAATGGAGCGTTTTCGATTCTATAATGCGTTTTCATTATCGAACAATTATTTGAAAAATAATGAAAGTTTGGGCGGGTCAAGCAGTTTACTGTTATTGGCGCTCGATATCGCAATTAGGTAATGCGCAGGTGGTTGTGGGATTGCTGACATAGACGTTTGACTTCAAATAACCCCATAGGGAGAAGTCTAATGATGTAAAATCACACGATCTAGGGTACAATTCATATCACCGAAACGAGAGAGTACACGAACAGGAAATTCCTTATGCAGTGATTGAATTGTTTCGCTGGCTGTATAATAGCATAACACTCCATTTTTACAAACCCTAAACTCCCAGCTGTCAAATTGTTCTTTTTCCGTGGCTGCCAACAATTCACAGCAAAAACTGTGGCAAATTCAAATCTTTTGAGAAAAATTGAAATTAAGGCCGGTTTTTCAGCGAAAATTTTTTCGCGAATACAATACTTCCTTTTTTGTAAAAGGAAGTAAAAGGGATGTATTGTATTCGCGAAAAAAAATTCGCACAAAAATCGATCTTAATTTCTATTTTGCTTACTCCCGAATGAATATTGAGTTTTTTTTTCTACCCGACCACTCGTGCATATATACCGAAGAACGTATAGACAGTCGGAATATCCATTTTGACGATTCCCGAGTTAATTACAACGAGTTTTCTCTTGACGTCTGTATTTACGTCTGTATGTCTGTATGTGCGTATGAACGTATGTGCGTATGTATGTCGCATAACGGTATGTCCTAGAAAGTTGAAATTTAGTATGTAGACTGCTAGTGGGGTCTAGTTGTGCACCTCCCCTTTTGGTTGCATTCGGGTGTTTCTAAAGGGGTCTTTTACACCTTTTTGGAGGGAAATCATTGTTAATTTCGATGCAAACTCAAGTGGTGTTATAATTTGGCGGACACTTGGCGATATACCGCCAGTCTTTTGGTCGCCAAGTTTTGTCGCCAATTTGGCAAAAAATTTGGCATTTTTTTTTTAAACTGGTTTTAATTTGGCCATTATTGGTGATATTTAGAGAGTTAACTATTGAATCACATTAAAATTGCCAATCATGGGGAAATAACATTAAATTGGTGTAAAAGGAATTCATGTGATGCACACATCAGCTCGTTTACTTAAAATTTCAACAATCATAAACTTGTGGCTTTTAGTTAAGTGTTTGAGTGCCATAGTAAATAAATGTTATCGTAAACTAGTGCATATTTGTTTGAATTGATGGGTATTTTATCAGATTTGTGATTATTTTTTCTTTCTTTACAGTGCATTAGCTGATTGCATTTTTACAAGGTAAGAATTTTGTTAACAATTGAAAAATTCGTATGTTTAAAACGCATCATTTCTTATCATCGTTTAAAAAAAAAAAAAAACTGCGATATCTTTTGTAACAAGTTTTTTACATCACGTGACGTTACCCGCACAATTGAATTATATTCGAATGTCTCAAACTTTCCGCCCTGTCTTGTTTTATTCCAAATACAGTTGAACCTCGTTTATCCCACCCTTTTTTGTCCGGATCCCCGGTTTTTCCGAATCAAATTTATAGAGTTAAAAAAAAAAATACATTTTCTATAATGATAATTCTATATTAGATAGCAAGAACGGAGCTATAAATATACTCCAAATAATCGCTCATTATTTTGATTAAATGTACAATTCCTGTCTAACTCATACAATTAAGTATAGTTGTTAGAGCAACCGAAATCTCTGCTAGTTTTAAAATATAATTTTCGTCGAACGTTGTGAAAATTAAAGAGCTTTTTTTAGGCGTGCATATACAATTCTGAACCCAAGGTTCAACAGAAAATTTGCTTAAATAAAATCCATAACGCCTATCTACAAAATCAAACTCTTCATTTTATTTTTCTTCGAACAAGTCTTACAATGGCAGATGCTAAGTTTTCATATACATTTTATCGACAGTGCGTTCACCAGTTACATTGCCATATTTTTAATCTTTAAATGCAATTATATACTCGACGTTAAATCCCGGTTATCACAAATTTGCCATTTCAACTGCGCTTGCGCGTGGACTTAGCTGATTTCAAAAATCTTGTTAAAATTAACTAAACATTTTAACTTTGTTAATAAATATGAGATGGCAACAGATAAGAATTAGATATCACAAAGCTTTCTCTGATTTAGTTTTTAGGTCTCGGTAAAGATTGAGTTTCGAGTCTTAATTATTAATGGATTCGAAGTCTGATTTTTCTATCAAAGGCCATTTTCAGGGCAAAATTTTCAACCTCAGAAGAGTGTACTAGAATTGCAGCATCACTTCTAATACAAAGCCGAACCATCAACTTAAATAAAAATGTATAATACTGCTGTTTACGCCTAACGTAAAATATCCGGAAAAGACGGACATCTGTACTCATATTCCAATCATTTTTGAAGTACACAACGTGTTTTACGTTTACGTTAAGTAAATATTTTCAAACGAATAAATATTGAAGTGTCATTTTTCCCTTTACATTATAAAAATTATCAGGTATTCATATCCGTAGCTTCATATAATATATCACGAAATCGCTGTGAAAATATTCTAATTGCATTCATTAATTTGTTGGGACTCTAGCTCAGCCTAAATATAAACAAGCAACACAAAATCTTAAAACAGAAAGCCCAAAAAGCTAAGTCCGCGCGCAAGCGCAGTTGAAATGGCAAATTTGTGATAACCGGGTATTAACGTCTACTCAATTATTTTTACAAAAGATTTTACAACCACTGCTGCCACTTTTTATCTATCAAACTTAACAATAGTCATCTTATAAACAAAATGACGTATTAGGAGTGTCAGTACGACACCAGTGCAACTGAACTCTAGATGATTAAGTGTTCGCGAGTAACAATCCTATGTTATTTTGTTACAAAGCATCGTTTTGGCTGTAATGAGCGATAAGTCTTCTGATTTACGAATGTGTTTTGCTCAATATCCGGATTTTCGTTTGTCCGGATTGCCTTTGGCCCTAGTTAGTCCGGATAAATGAGGTTCTACTGCATTCGGCTGGAAGGCTTCCATTTGATTTTATGTGAATTTTTCATTTGAAACAAATTTTTCATTCTAGCAGGAATTGAACCAATGAAGCATATCGAGTCGATGTATGAAACTTTGCTTTTAACTGTATCAAAAAAAAATCTATACCTGAAGAATATTCTTCTAAGAAAAAGTTTATTATAAATCACAAAAACTATTTTCTTACTCCTAAAATTATCTGGATTATTATTCCAAATCAGTAGGAAATTTTTTTTCATACTTGTTCTCACTTAGGAAGCTTGCCTACAATTTTGAATCAGTTCGTTGTTAAAAATAAAAGTTCACTGTTTCACCAAGAAATTGGTTAAGTCTAGCAAAATGTAGCTGCAGCGATCTTATTGGTGATAAACGTTAACCAAAGTAATGGTGAGTTTGCAAACTGATGTTAACCAAAATAACCATTACATGGAAGAAACTTATCACCAATTAGATGGTTGCAGATAAGTTTTGCTAATCTTATTCTAATTGCTAATCTTATTAACTCGTTTCTTGATGAAACATTGAATTTTGTTTTTTTTTTTTTTTTAATGTAGGATATTTTTTTCACATTTGCACTAAGTAATCTAGTGTATTATTTATAAGCAGGATATTTAGTTTCATAATCGGATAAAGTAAGATAGCATATTACATTTCAAATTAGTCCAGAACTTTAGTCATATTCTTGCCAAGTAAAAAGTGTGTTGTTTCGAATCAGTAAGAAACTTGATTCATGTCCGTACCAAGTTTGCTAGAGTATTATTTTGAATGGGTTTTTTAAAACTTTTTTTAAAGATATGTACCAAGTACGCTATGGCTCCGATTAGTAGAATTATTTTTCCTCCACATTTGTGCCAAAGTAAGCTAACGAATTGTTCAAAATCGGGAGGAAACTTTCGTGCCAACTATACTGGTATATTGTTTTAAATCAGTTGGAAACTTTTATCATATTAGTACCAAATAAGATACCGTATTGTTTCGAATCAGTAAAACCATTTTTTTATTGTTATTCGTACCGAGTTAGCTAGTTTGTGAATGCAATGAATCAAAAAGGATGTAATAATTATCACTCTTTTGAACATTAAAAATGAGTTTTATAAACTTTTTCCTTCTTAGGAGCTTAAAGCCTGTTCTGGAGAAGATCTGCTGCGACGATCGCTGCGAAGTCCATCTCATGGTGCTGGGCATCCGAGACGAAAAGGAAGGTTGGCTGCATCTTTATTGTCCGGGTGGCATCGCCTGCGAAGATGATGGGGATCTATGGAGTACCATGGTAAGCAGGCGACAGAGCTATTACATATTTATTCAACAACGTTTTAGTTTCCATCAATGGTATGTAACTCATACGTTCCTCACTGTATTTGATTTAACCATGATCATTTTAGCTTCCATCAATGGTATGAAACCCATACGTTCCTCGCTGTATTCGATTTTATCAATATTCCATCAGTGATATGAAACTCAAGCGTTCCTCACTGTATTCGATTTAACAATGACCATTTTAGTTTCAATCAATGGTATGAAACTCATACCTTCCTCACTGTATTAGATTTAAGCAATACCATTTTAGTTTTCATCAATGGTATGTAACTTATACGTTACTCACTGTATTCGATTTACTAAATACCATTTTAGATTCCATAAATGGTATGAAACTCATGCATTCCTCACTGTATTTGATTTTATCAATACCATTTTAGTTTCCATGTATGGTATGTGATTTGATCAATACCATTTCAGTCTCTATCAATGGTATAAAAAGCATACGTTCCTCACTGTTTGATTTGATCAATACCATTTTAATTTCCGTCAACGGTATGGAACAAATTTGCCCCCAACAGTATTTCATTCGAACTCTTGAATACGCGTGCTATGAAAATGATTAATTACTAGAGGGCTCCGTCCCCTGCTCATCAGGTCTAAAAAGCTATTAATTTAAGAGGTATTGCTTATAACGTGCGTATATGAGTACGCGCACCCGTTCTTTTAAGTTAAAAAACGTGAATTATTTAACAAACGTAAAAGGAAGTTGTGTGGGATCCACATAAGGTATTTTTGTTTTAAGCATATATTGTTTTTTTTCCCTTCAGAGTAGCTACTAAAAACGATGTAATTTTAAGACGCTCAATGATCAAAGGACATATTTTGCCAACCGAATCTTTCACTTTACTTATTCTGTGCAGCAATTTTAACTGATCGACAAGAATAATTTTCCTTGATGTCGAAATACCGAACCTCATGCTGTGTGTCTATCACTTTCCAGTTGAAACACCTGTTGGACTGCTGCTGTCGTCGAAAGAAGTTCCTGGAGGGTCTGGCAAAGAGCTTGGGCCCCTGTATGCTGAGGGCACTTCGTGACGACGCCACCCTGCAGTCCACCCTCTGTTCCATGCTGGAATTGGAGGTGGTGGACAACAAGGATCTCCAGATGCAGATCATCACAACCTTGCAGAGTACCTCCACAGGGAAGCAACACTATGCCTCGCTGTGTCAGAGGCAGATGCATCTCAGGGAACTGGTGAGCATTCAGCAATGTTGTACTAAGTGAGAGAAAGGTGTCTCACATGTAATAAGTAATGGAGTTTCGCTAATCTGAGCCCCGTGAATCCGGAAATTTGGTTAGTCCAGCAATACAGTCGAGTCCCGACTTACGCGAGGGATGCGTTCCAAGACCCTTCGCGTAAGTTGAAATTTCGCGTTGTGGGAAAGGGTAGGCTTAAAAACTTTTATAAACATACCCATACGATTAAAGACACTTGTAAACACCGCCTCAAACTGTCAAAACCATTTATTAACTATACATTACTGTTTCTTAAATAAAAAATTGAATTTTTACTTATTGTATTAAACAAAAAAGTTTTATTTAACATAAAAAAACTGCTACGATGCACAAAATCAATGATCAATGGGAAAGGAAGACGTAAAATAAACCACTACGGTAAGTAAATTATGTAGTGAGAAAAACAAATGCACTATAGTTGTCGAAACTTTCTCTTTTTCCTTCCATCTTCACAAACTTCAAATAAAACAGCGCTCTTAGGTGTCATATTTCATCAACTTTCCCATATAGAATGAAAAAAAAAATTGAAAATGAGGAGTAGTTATTTGTATAAGCGATGTACGACTAGTACGGTGTGGGAACTTCCGCTCTCAGTGATGCCAAAGGGATGAAGGTCCATATTCACGAAAAAAACGCGATTCCCTTCGGAAAATTTTCATGTTGCGGGTGAAGAATTCACGTTAGGAATAAAATTCTTTATCGGGGGAAAAATCGTGTTATAGCCATTTCGCGTAAGTCGGATCGCGTTGTAGCGGGAGTCGACTGTATATCTAAATGTGTCGGGGACAAATGAATCTCAGGGAACTGGTGACCATTGAACAACAATACGTAAATTGAGAGAAAAGTGTCTCACGAGGTGCAATATGACAGAAGTTTCGCTAAACTGAACCCCGTTAATCCGAAAATTTCGTTCATCCAGCATAATATTTCACCTTCTCAGGGGCATGTGCATCTCAGGAAACTGATCAGCATTAAACAATGTTTTTCAAACTGGGAGAATAGTGCCTCATATGTAATATGTATTGCAGTTTCGCAAATACGAAACATGTTAGCCCGAAAATTTGGTTTTTCCAACACTATGGTTCATTGCCTAATGCATCTCAGGGAATTGGTGAGATCAGAATAATGTTGTTCAGCTGGCGAATCGTGTCTTAAATGCAATACGTGCTAGGGTTTTTCTAATCCAAGCCTCGTTAATCCAAAAATTTGGTTAATGCACAAAAAATGCTTTGGCATTTTTTTTTTTTTTTTTTAAACTTTTGAAAAATTTCAGTGCGCATGGCGGGGTGCTGTCGAAATAAAGGGTATACTATTACTCTAAACAAACCACTTTTTATTACACTTTCCGTTACAATTCAGTTTATGCAGTTTGAGCTTAAAGAAAAAGTGCTATAGCAATTATTTTTTGTTCTTTACGGCTGGTATTACGTGTAAGTAAGGCG
Organism: Uloborus diversus; assembly: GCF_026930045.1. Lineage (NCBI taxonomy): Eukaryota > Metazoa > Arthropoda > Arachnida > Araneae > Uloboridae > Uloborus > Uloborus diversus. The sequence goes on from NC_072739.1 coordinate 155,109,978, forward strand.
TTTTAAGCTACAAACATTATTTCTTAGAAAGAAACATGATAATGAACCAAATTTGATTTAGTAAAAAAAACCCTGATAGAAATGCTTCTCCGTCACAAAAAGCGTTTCTTCAAAAATTTTGTAGTGTTATGCATTAGTCTCAAATTTTATGAATTACACGATAGTATACGTAACAGTTCTAGTATAGTGTTGATCTGCTAACTTGAGGCTTGACTTTAACAATGTTTATTTCATTTTGAGGTAAAAAGGAAAGACGATTGACACCAAGTTGAGTTGGATTATAGTTGTTTTCTGGAGGTATCCAACTCAAATCCTCGCCAGTAACACTGTTTTTTTCACCGAAATCTCCCAAAAAGTTGTAAAGATTCTTAAGGTCGACCCCAATCTATCAGAGCCACACTATAAGCAACACAGCTGGTGTTGTAGTTGCTGTTTGGGACAATTTTTCCGTGCGCACTTCAAGCTCTCACGAGTCATAAACTGTTTGATAAGAAAGTATAAACTCTCTTAAGAGATAGTATGTTTGCAGTAGGAACATACAACTATCAAAAACATTTCAAACCATTGATTACGCCATCGATACGTGAGGATAAGCGAGTCTAATTGCCAGCCCTAGTCTATATATATAAAAATGAATGTTTGTCTGTATGTCATCCATGAACTCAAAAACTACCCGGCAGATTTGGCTGAAACTTTCACCGTTTGTTATTTTTGGTACTGGGAATGTTTATAGACCAGTTCGAAAAAAATCCGATCGATAGTTCCTTTTTTATTCAAATTTAAGTCACAATCCATTAGATAAATACGAATAAAATGATCGGCTGCAGAAATTAATTCGCGTGAAAGATCTCATTGATAAGAAGTTAGCTGTTGCCATTTTTCTTGGGTTTGAACAAATAAATTCTTTATTGTTTTATGGCTTTTCATGCAACGGGGGGATTTAAAACTTTTTCTATTTGATATTTTTAGCGATTGATTGATCTTGCAAACGGCGTGAGTACAAAATTTGAGTATAGTCACGGCTTCACTTGATACCTGGACGATTATTATGAAAATTGCTATATATATGTGTTTTTCCACGGAGAAGGTGCATAATATGCTCATTGAAGCCACTCGCCACCAGGTGGCACTGCAGAGTAGCAACTTCTGCCCCGTTCAACCGATTTTCATGAAAATCAGTATAATGATGTATTTTTTTTGTTGGCGTAGCAACGCGCGTCGGGTACAGCTAGTTATTCATAAATACGCGTAGAGTATACTACCAGAGCATGTTTTCTTGCGCAGCTCGATTTCGTGATTTTAAGTGTTGACTTTTGACAGTTTTCTTTTTTCTATGTTTTTTCAGACAACTTGGTCCGGATTTTATTTGAATTTTTTGAAATGCTTGTAAATCTACCAATACAATACTATTCCTCATTCTTGCAATAATTAACTGACATTATATTATTTATTAAGTAATTAAATGTCAGTTAATTATTGCAAAAATGAGTTACATGTAATATTAATTATTTTTGGTGACATTAGAGAGGACCTTGGTGATCGATGTTGCTCCCTTGAAAATTTTCCGAAATTAAAAGCCTAAAAACGCAGTGTTTGACTCTCTTTGGTCTTGTCAAGTCAGATCATGACCCTCTTTTGGATTTATTTATTTGGGCGGCACACTTGAATTTGCCTCCCTGGATATCAAACCCGGCTTGTCCATAGGTCCGCACTGTATATATATATATATATATATATATATATATATATATATATATATATATATATATATATATATATATATATATATCCAGCAATATAATTGCTGGAAAAATTAAAGCAAAACAACTTACATACATTAGAACCTTCCTTAAAGGACACCTCCGAATAAGGGACCCCTCTATTTAAGGGACATTTTTTCTGGTCCCAGTCCCTTTGAATAGGGACTTTCATGTATTTGCCTCTAAATAAGGGACACTATTTAAGGGACAGTGCTAGAGAAAACAAAATTACAAAAAATGATGTACAAGTGCATAAGAAAGAGTGAATTTACTGGAATTCAAGTTTAACTTTTCCTTTAAAAATGAATTAGGAGAGTTGAACATTATCATATGTTGAAGAAACAAGTATTATACATTGTACAAATCTTGCTGAAGGTTACATGCATGATTTGCCCGCCCAGATATTTATTCAAGTAGCTCAGGGCCAAAGGAGAGGGCACAGAAACTGACTAGCTATTTATATAAAAATTGAAACATGAACGCTAATTCTGATTCACAATGTCTTGCATTGTAAATTACATAACATGAAGCAAATTCATGCCTTGAATTACTTCAAAATAATTGCTTTATGGGGAAAAACTTTGGACTTACCAAATTTTTAACTCAAATATCTATATATATATATAAATGAATGTTTGTCTGTATGTCATCCATGAACTCAAAAACTACCCGGCAGATTTGGTTGAAACTTTCACCGTTTGTTATTTTTGGTACTGAGAATGTTTATAGACCAGTTCGAAAAAAATCCGATCGATAGTTCCTTTTTTATTCCAATTTAAGTCACAATCCATTGGATAAATACAAATAAAATTAATTCGCGTGAAAGATCTCATTGATAAGAAGTTAGCTGTTGCCATTTTTCTTGAGTTTGAACAAATAAATTCTTTCTTTATTGTTTTATGGCTTTTCATGCAACGGGGGGATTTAAAACTTTTTCTATTTGATATTTTTAGCGATGGATTGATCTTGCAAACTGCGTGAGTACAAAATTTGAGTATAGTCACGGCTTCACTTGATACCTGGACCGATTATTATGAAAGTTGCTATATATATGTATTTTTCCACGGAGAAGGTGCATAATATGCTCCTTGAAGCCAGGTGGCACTGCAGAGTAGCAACTTCTGCCCCGTTCAACCGATTGTCATGAAAATCAGTATAATGATGTATTTTTTTGTTGGCGTAGCAACGCGCGTCGGGTACAGCTAGTCTTCTATAAAATAACAATTTTCTGCATCGAACCACGGTTGCCAGGTTTATCCAATATTTGCCAATTTGGCTGTTTATAATGACACTTGACTAGAAAAAATTCAAAAGCATTAGGCAAACTTATGTTGGCTAATTTTTAGCCAGACCATTGCTTGTCTTCTTTTACATTTTAAACAGCTTCACATAGTTTTTAAATCACACATTTGCATTTTACTTTGAAAAAAGTAACGTTCAGAAACTGTAAGCAGAAATGCTCAATATAAAGTATCATATTATAAGTCCCATTTTCAAATGTTGTCTGGCGAAACTGATTTCCAGACTGTAGCCAAACAGCTTCATAACTGAAATCGGAAGTTTCCCATAAGTAACGCTACATTTCCCTCTTTGTTTCTGAATGGCACAGGTGGGCTGTTGGCAGCATGGGTTGAAACATTAAAAAGGAAAAACTATTGATCAGAAGATTCAAAAAGGATATTAAAGCACTTATTTAAACATTAGATTTATGAGAAAATTGGAACATTAGATAGCATTACATATAGAATCAATAACAAATCTTGTGCACAGAAACACAGGAAGGTCTTATAAATATTTAAGTGTGGTTGCAATTTAAGTTTCCCGAAATATCCAAAAGAGGTCGCAGTTTTCATACAAGTTGGCTATTTTTGGCTAATTTCACGAAGCGGTTTGACTATTTTCGTAAATTTTCACCTGGCAACCCTGATCCTAACAATATCCCGGTCACAACTAATTCATACTAATGGGACTCGACTGCATATTTACAACTATCGATTATTTCTATGTGTTTATATGTGTATTTCACTTTCATACGCCATATTAATATTTAAGTAAATGTAAAATTTTTACGATTCTATTTTTTTAGCAACAAAAAGGAGGACCCAGGAAGCTTACTCTACCCTCCAGATCCACGGTAAGTTTTCATCCTTGAGGGGAAAAAAACATTAATGTACGGGCAATTCCAATGGTACCTACTGACATTTTTGAAGCAAAACAATATGTATTTTGTAATATTTAAACACAAAACATACATTGTAAAAACAATCTTTTCCCGTGCAATAATGTATTTTGCAGGGTGAATTCAATGATATAATTAAATTCGCAAAATACATTTTTGTCGATTAAAATAAAATCGTTAAAGGCATGGTAATGCTTTTGGTAATGTACTGATATACTTATTTTTGATAATGTGACATGGTAATGTACTGATATACTTATCTTTAAAATGTTTGGGGGATACCATGTTTTTAATAAATATTTAAAAATTATCCTAAACGTAATTCGGGAATTCAATTGTACCATTAAACTCAGATTTAAAAATACACTATTCCATGGCAAAATATCGTTTGCGCAACATATTGTTACAAATTCTGTAAATAGCAATTATTGTAGTAACGTAACTTGTAAATAGTTTCCCGTAATGAATATACCACCCTTTTACATATGGCTAAAGTATACGACCCCCTATTTCTTTTTTTTTTTTTTTTTTTTTTTGTTCATTGATAAAATTTGATAACGGTCTACTATTTTCCAGAAGCGTTTGGAATATTTGAGAGATTTCTTTCGATGTTTATAAAACCGTTACGCTGGATAAAAAGTTGAGTTTCGATTGAGATTTCGAACTGAGAGCGTATTTGCTCTGTTTATTGCGAGGCATTTCGCTGTGTTGTTTTCGTATTTGGAAGTAAATACGTGTGTAAACGTTGAGTTTACGGTGTTGTGTGATAATTGCTTAATTGCTGATGAATAATTTAGCAGTTGTTGACGATCTTTCCTGTACATAGTGTAAATAAATTTCCTGTGTTTTTATCAAGAACTGTGTCATCCTTTCAAGAAAGTGGAAAACGCACCGGATCCGTTACAATTGGCACCCAACGTGGGGCTTCTTCTGAACTTTCTTGGAGTAAGTGTGACTTTGGACATTTTTTTCATAAAGACTGTTTGAATTTATATACTTTGTTTTTATGGTGATTACTCGCGCAATGGATGACCAATTAAAACAACTTCTGGAAGCAATTAATGCTGTGAAAAGTGACTTGGCTGAAAGTTTGGCGGCTAATCAAGAACAATTAAAACATGATATGGCGACTAATCAAGAACAATTAAAAAGTGATTTGACTGCAAGTTTTACTGCAAATCAAGAACAATTAAAAAATGACATTGCGGCTAATCAAGAACAATTGAAAAGTGATTTAATGGTACTGAAAAATTATTTAGCTTCTAACCAAGAGGAAATTAAAAACGACCTTATTTCGGTAAAGACTGTGATGGAAAATAAATTTAATGAGATAGAGCATCGAGTTGATGCTATTGAAGGAAAGTTTGAGGCAGTTGAAGGCCGATTTATCGCAGTGGAAAATAAAATCGAAGAGAAATTTGAAGAAAAATTAAGTTTCGTTGAAGGCCGATGCACTGCTGTAGAAAATAAACTGGAAGAAGAAGATAGAAAATTTCATCAACTTAAAGAAGACATCTTTAAAGACCTGGAAAGGAGATTGGCGATCGCGGAAAGCAGCTCTGTACAGTTTGGCGCTCCCACATCGGTTGCGACCGTCCATTAAACTTGCCACATTTGATGGGAAAACTTCGTGGCAGGTTTACAAAACTCAATTCATGATAGTGGCGGAAGCGAACGGATGGGACTCTGCTACCAAGGCCTGCCATCTTGCAGCATCCCTGAGAGGTGACGCAGCGGACATTCTTCGGACCCTTTCGGACAGCCAGCGCCTATATTTCGCCGCCCTCACCTAACCTAAGCAATAGCCTAAAAGGAGTGCTGGTAGCATCTACGCTTGTGGACCTTTCTAAGGATGTAATTCCTGTGACAGTCGCCAACGTGAGTGAAAGGCCAAAGAATATCCGGAAGGGTGAAGTGTTAGCAACTTGTACTCCAGTAAACTGCATCATTAGAAGAATCAATTCCCCTGAGACTGTGTCTTCCGAGTCCTTGACATCGAAGTTAATTGGGAGTGCGCCGTTATCGAATGATCAAAGAACTGCTGCGGAACTGGAGAACACCTCCCTATTAAACAGCATCCAAGACGACTACCGTTCTCTAAGAAGGAAGAGGTTGAAACCCTCCTGAAAGAGATGAAGGAGAATGATGTAATCGAACCGTCGTCCAGTCCTTGGGCCTCTCCCATCGTCTTGGTCCGAAAGAAAGATGGCTCCACTAGATTTTGTGTCGATTACCGACGGCTGAATGAAATCACCAAGAAAGACGGTTACCCTCTTCCACGGATGGACGACACCTTGGACACTCTTTCCGGACACAAGTGGTTTTCGCCCCTGGACTTGAAGAGCGGCTACTGGCAGGTTGAAATGCACCCTGATGACCGAGAGAAGACAGCGTTTACAACTGGACAAGGCTTATGGCGGTTTAAAGTGATGCCCTTCGGCCTCTGCAATGCACCAGCTACGTTCGAGCGTCTTATGGAGACAGTGTTAAGAGGACTTTCCTACGAATCCTGTCTGGTCTACTTAGACGATATCATCATCGTGGGACGCAGTTTCGAAGAACATCTGGCAAACCTTAGGAAGGTGCTGCAAAAGCTTTGAAGTTAAGCCCGTCCAAATGTAATTTGTTCCGCCGGGAAGTGAACTACCTTGGTCACATCATCTCTTCTTAGGGTGTACAAACCGATCCAGAGAAGGTATCTGCGGTCAAGAGTTGGAGTCGTCCCGAAAACATCCATCAGCTGCGAAGTTTCCTGGGGCTCTGCACGTACTACAGGAAGTTTGTGAAGGGTTTTTCCAACATTGCACAACCTTTGCATAAGCTGACGCAGAGCAAGCAAAAGTTTGAATGGTCCAAAGAATGCGAAGATGCATTTCTACGACTGAAGGAGGGTTTAACATCAACGCCTATCCTCGCCTATCCTCAGCCTGAAAAATCCTTCATCCTGGACACTGATGCGAGCAACGAGGGCTTTGGAGCTGTTTTATCCCAAGAAATTAACGGAAATGAACGTGTCATCGCTTACTGGAGCAAATGCTTATCAAAGTCGGAGCGAAATTACTGCGTCACCAGAAAGGAGTTACTGGCCATAGTGAAAGCTGTAGAACACTTCCATCATTACCTCTACGGCCGAAAATTTCTGCTTCGGACAGATCATGCCTCGTTAACTTGGCTTTTGAACTTCAAGAATCCAGAAGGCCAGATAGCCAGGTGGATACAGCGGCTCCAGGAATATGACATGGAGATCAAGCACCGAAAAGGGTTGCCTCACGGTAATGCAGACGCTTTATCAAGGAGACCCTGTCCTGAGAACTGCAATTATTGTTCCCGAATCGAGAAACAGTATGGAACGACTAGCCCTACTGCCTATCAGGTGACAGTGACTCCAACATCATCAGAACCTGATCCATGGAGTGATGACCAAGTTCGAAAAGATCAACTTGAAGACCCCGACATAAAACCAATTTTGGAGTTCATGGAGAGTGACAGTCGGCGACCTAGCTGGCAGGACGTTTCCATCTTCAGTCCTGCAACAAAATGATACTGGGCTTTATGGAACTCGCTCCATTTACGGAACGGCGTACTACACCGAAAATGGGAATCTGACGACAGTAAAACATCTAGGTGGCAGTTACTACTTCCCCGATCAAGGATTTCAGATGTTCTGAAAGAAATACATAGTAGTGCGACTGGAGGACATTTTGGTGTCTTGAAAACCCTCAATAAAGTTCGGGAGCGCTTCTTCTGGAGCAAGGCGAAGGATGACGTGGAGAAGTGGTGCCATTCTTGTGACGCCTGTTCTGCTCGTAAAGGACCGAAGAAAAGAAGCAGAGGGAAGCTACATCTGTACAAAGTTGGAGCTCCTTTCGAACGAATTGGGATCGACATCCTGGGTCCTCTGCCAAGAACTGCTGATGGGAACAAATACATTCTTGTTTCCATCGACTACTTCACCAAATGGCCGGAAGCATATCCCATTCCAGATCAAGAAGCTACCACCGTAGCAGACACTCTAGTCCAACATTGGATCTCAAGATATGGAACACCTTTGCAAATTCATTCCGATCAAGGGAGGAATTTCATCTCTGCTGTGTTTAAGGGCCTTTGTCAAATTTTTGGAAATGAGAAAACTAGGACAACATTACTACATCCACAATCGGACGGCATGGTGGAGAGATTTAACCGCACAATCCTGAATAATCTCTCGCTTATGGTATCCAGAAATCAACAGGATTGGGACAAGAAGCTACCTTTGTTCCTGCTGCCCTACCGCAGTGCTGTCCACGAGACTACCGGATATGCCCCATCTCAGATGCTCTTCGGACGAGAGCTTCGGCTACCTTGTGATCTCGTATTCGGTCGTCCTCCGGATGCTCCTGCATCGCCTGAGGAGTACATCCAGGATCTCCAGGCTCGGTTGGAAGACGTTCATAACTTCGCACGAGAGCGAATCAACATCGCGGCGGAGAAGATGAAGACCCGATACGACACAAGGTCTACTGGACATGAATTCAACGAAGGCGACAAGGTTTGGTTATGGAATCCCATCCGACGGAAAGGTCTTTCGCCCAAATTGCAGTCGCATTGGGATGGACCCTACAAAGTCCTTAACCGACTGAATGACGTTGTAGTGAGGATCCAAAAATCACCTAATGCAAAACCTAGGGTTGTACATTATGATCGGTTAGCCCCATACTATGGCCATAGTTCAGGAGTATTACGTAAACAACCATGGTTGATAACATAAAAGTTGTAGAAAATTTTGTTTGCTTTTAAAGTTTAGTAATATTTCTTGTTATTATTGTGTTTCCTATGCATTATTGGTTATTATTTAATGTGTGTATTTGTGAACTTGTGATAGAAGTTTGCACCCTTTCTGGGGATTGTACTGCCCGGGACGTGCAGTCCTTAGGAAGGGGGCAATGTTACAAATTCTGTAAATAGTAATTATTGTAGTAACGTAACCTGTAAATAGTTTCCCGTAATGAATGTACCACCCCTTTACATATGGCTAAAGTATACGACCCCCCTTTTTTTTTTTTTTTTTTTTTTTTGTTCATTGATAAAATTTGATAACGGTCTACTATTTTCTAGAAGCGTTTCGAATATTTAAGAGATTTCTTTCGATGTTTATAAAACCGTTACGCTGGATAAAAAGTTGAGTTTCGATTGAGATTTCGAACTGAGAGCGTATTTGCTCTGTTTATTGCGAGGCATTTCGCTGTGTTGTTTTCGTATTTGGAAGTAAATACGTGTGTAAACGTTGAGTTTACGGTGTTGTGTGATAATTGCTTAATTGCTGATGAATAATTTAGCAGTTGTTGACGATCTTTCCTGTACATAGTGTAAATAAATTTCCTGTGTTTTTATCAAGAACTGTGTCATCCTTTCAAGAAAGTGGAAATCGCACCGGATCCGTTACAATATATTTTGCGTTGAATGTTACAAAATATGCAGTTTTTTTTTCTCTTTAATCAAGTTTGAAACAAATTGACTTACCTCATTTCCAGATCAAGAGAGACCAACACATAATTCCCACTGAACAATACAATCATCCCGTATGTAACGTTGCACTACATATCGTATAATTGTACGTTTGATGATGCTGATGTCATAAGAAATTTTTATTGTGTATTGTAATCACTTAAATTGGAAAAGGAAATATACAGGGACCATGGGGGTGCAGTGATTATGAGACCATTGATATGTTGTTGATGCTGTAAGAATAATACGCGAAATCATATTATTCCGTAGTGAAATTTATTGAAGTTCAATTCCATTAGACAAATTAAAGTTGTGCAATAAAATTATTGGGATATTGCCTTTATTTTAGAAGCATGAAAGGAAGTCCAGAGGAATATCCTATTGAAGAAATTCTCCCAATTGCCCGTTTTTTCTTGTCAAACATACGGAGTCTTCCTGGAGGAGATATTCAAAGCAGTTTAAATTTGGATTGGTCAGATTTTATACCTCCAAGTAAAGTCCCTGCAGTTGCGTAAAAAAAACATAGCAAAAGCCTGTTAGTTGATTTTTGATAGTGTTCTATTTATTTATTTTCCGTTTCACTGGGTATGCCGATCAACAATAATTTACTTTCCTGGTTTTCATGTACGAATCATGTCTTAATAGAATGGTGGGAAACAAAAGTCCCATGTTGAGTGTCCGATTCATTCACAAATTTTGCCTTAATTTTTATATCGCTTGACATTCAATGACAATCATGGTATTTCTGCTGACGCTCTCCTTGCAATATATCATCAAAGAGATCTTTTTAAAATGTTTACCATAAAGCAGTAGGGTTTAAAAGCTAACATAAAAGTTAAAATAGTTGTAAACAATTATCTGAGTTTAGGAGCGGAGTCAGAAAGTTACATGCATAAAATAAGTTTAGTTTTCAAGGTATGGTCGCCGTCTATAAGACCGAGTTCTTTATATGTTGCTAGATAGGTTGGCAGGATCTTTAACCGGTAATCGACATTGTAAATATGTAGGACCACGGAAATGTTCCAAATGAATTCTCAGGACTGGATTTAGGGGAGGGCAGGCGGGACTACTGCCCCGGACCTCCACAACAAAGGGGCCTCCACAATAAAAATTTTTACAAAATATCCTAACTTTCACGGGTCAAAAATATCGGATATATACATATATAACAAAATATTCGGATATATATCAAAGTATCGAATATTTTCGACATTATGATGATCTTTTTGAACCCTGATTAGGGGCCTCCACTCCTTAGTTGTCCCGGGCCCTTCCAAATCCGGCCCTGTGAATTCTTATGTGATCGAATTCAGATTAGATATTGGAATGAATATTTCACATTCTAGATATACCATGCTAACTAACAACAACTTTGCGAACATCGTTGTTCAAAACTTCTTTCTCTCTTTCCAGGATGCCGACGTGGCAAAGCTGCTGAGCTGCGGTTCCTTCGGCAATCTCGAGTGCTTGTCTTTGGCCTTCACTCAAGTGACGAGCGCCTGTGCCGAACAACTCGTTAAGCTGCCTGCTTTGCGTTACCTCAACCTCTGGTCCACGCAGGTAGTCTTGTTTCTATGTCTCGAAAGGGGCCGTGGTAGCCCGATCGGTAGAGTGTCGGATTCGGGGCCGGAGGGTCCTGCGTTCGAACCTCGATGGTCGAAGACCCACCGTCGTCATTAAAGGGGACTGGGCGACGCTAAATATGCTCGTGGTCTCAATGTCCTCCAAGTGAAACGATACCTCTGGGGGTGCTAGCACCAGGTAGCTATTAGCTCCTGGACTAGTTCTAAATTCTCATTAACTGTTAGATCCGGTGATGGTGCTGCCATCTATCGGAATATAAAATAATGGAGGCAAGGCACTTAGTATGCAGTCCTCGACATAAATACAGTTGTAGTCAGTTGTGACTGAATAGGAATAGGAATATGTCTCGAAAATCCGAAGGTTAAAACCCGAAACGTTAAAATATCCGGACGCACTCCTATGAAGTTTTAATAAACTCAAAAAAAAAAAATCAAAGCCCCCTCAGCCGAAAATCAAGGATTTTTTTAATGACTTAAAGTCGGTTTTTTTCTAACGGAAAGTTTAACTTCCTTTGTGCCAAATCGGTGTATGTTTCAGAAGTTGAGACAATTTTCTTTGTAAAGTTACTGTATAATAGTTTCTCACAGTGCTGTAAATATTTTTATTTTTTCCTTCTGTTCAGCTTTGTGTACAACTGTATTGTATATGTTATGTGCACATAAACTGTGCAACCACTTCATTTGATTAAATAACGCACTATTTTCCTAAACGGCTTTTTCCTTGCTGTTTCCGTAAATCCGAACAGCCTAGTTCAAATTTTCGGCTTTCTACTATATTTGCTTCAAGTTCAAGTCTTCCTCGCGGTTCCCGTTTTTCCTTAAAGTAATTTCTGAATAACAGAAGGAATAAAAACTTTTTTTTAGGGAAGGGGGGGGGGTCCTAATTTCACAAACTAAGTTGCAAAGGAGATCTTTGCAACTTAGAATCTTGTGTGTTGTGATGAAATTACAACAGTTCAAGTTTTTGCTATAAAATGTTATTACTACTTGCTTGTTCGTGTTTAAACATGAAATTGTCTAACTAACAAAAATCTAACTTAAGAACATGATCATGGTCGTATCTAGAATTGTATGAATTTTTAAACTATAATGCATATATTTTTTCCACTTTATATAACTAAATACGTTTGATTTGAGGCTAATACACAATGGGGCAATAAAAATGTTTTATGAATTCCTAATTTTATTAAAACTCATAACAAACAATAGTGCAATTTTTTAATCCAAACAAGTATTCGGAAATTAAACAAACATTTAAAATAATAACAGATCTTTATTTATTTTTAGTTGAGTAATATTAAAAAATAATCTAAGTTTCTACATTATTTTTCGTGGAGTAGCTTAGTTAGCGACATTGACTATTTTTTACTTGCATTTTCATGACTTCTGAAAGTAATAAGGTAAATTCTTCGTTAAAATGAATACAATTTGTAGAAAAAACAAATCGTTGCGCAGAATTACCCGATTAGGTAGGATATCTGTCCGCAATGCAAGCTTTCAGTTTTAATTTTCTAAATTGATTGCAAGGAATGAAATTGCTCTGATACTTTGTTTCGCAAAAGTTACATGCCTATTGTTTTACGTTTTCAAAAAATCAGACATGTTTAACGTGTTACAGCTCTGTGATGCTAAGTGCGCAGAATTTGCCTACTTACCCCTGCATGTTGTTTACTTTGTTGGTTATTCAACAGCTCTATGTGGGAAAAAATGTGCATACTCTACCGCAGCGGTCGGCATTCCGTCGATCGCGATCGACCGGTCGATCTCGAGCCTATTTTCAGTCGATCGCGACAATACTTTTTTCTTGGTTTTTCCATTTTCTGAAACAAAATTAGATTTACGTTCAAATTATTTGAAAATTTTCCAAACTTTTTATATTCAGCGGAACTTTTTATAGTCACTATTTTATCAGTTTTAAAACAAGCAATATCTACTTATGGGTGAAAATATTTCTATGTGAACTAACAGTAATAAATTCTGTTTTGATAAGATTTTGCCTACAATTTGAAGTCAGCATAATCCCAACTTAAGCGCGAATGCAACACGACCGTTTACCCCCCCCCCCCCCCTCCCAGACGATCTTCGTATTTTACGAACTTGGAAAGTAGATCTTCGGTCAATTTAGCTTGCCCACCGCTGCTCTACCGAATAGCTTATAGTCTTTAATGGGTTGAAAAGTTTAAAATAAGGTAATCGTCTGCAGAATTTTTTTCTTTCATTACATAGAATTCGCAACTCCAGGGCTCGAATACGCTACCTTGCGGTGATTAACAATACTAAAGAAAAAGGTAAAACATTCCATTCCATGTGTTTTCTTTGGGGTAAATTCCAGGCTTCAGACAGTTTATGGTGTAATGTAATTTCAGAAGAATAGAAAAGAAAGCTTCCCACAAACACGATGAAAAATTACTGTTATTCCCGAAGCGTCAAAACAAGTCATAAGTTACGGCATGTGTTTGTCTTACCTTTTTCATCCGCCATTAGACAGTGACTGCAGCGCCCCTATAGTTTATTAGAGTTGCAAATGAAAATTTCGCGTAAAAACGACATTTTACAGTTGATGTAGATTATATTATTTTCTTGCTTAGTAGAATTAATATTTATTGTTTCAGATCAATTAAATTTATTTTTGATATTGTTCTACATTTTTTTTTTTTTTTTTTTTTTTTCCAGTTTGGTGACACGGGGCTGCGTCTCATTTCCGAGCACTTACCTAAATTGCAAGTACTAAATCTTTGTGAGACTCCAGTCACAGATAAGGGGCTGCTGTGCCTATGTAGTAAGTAACAGTCATTAAAGTTTTTAGAGATTAAGTACATTGCTCATTGTTTAGGCCATTAGTTTGTCTTGTTGATAGTTTTTGCCAATGGATAAAATAAAGAAACGAACTATTTTAGTTTCTATTGCCTTTTGTCATCATTGAAAAGTTACTTTTGCTAAACTTTGAATTTCATTCTATTTTCTTGAAATCTAATAATTCATACTAAATAGAAATAATCAAGTGCTGATCGGGTAATTTATGTAAAACTGTATGTACAGTCGAGTCCCGACTTACGCGAGGGATGCGTTCCAAGACCCCTCGCGTAAGTCGAAATTTCACGTTGTAAAAAATGATTGTATACGATTTTTAGAAACATACCAAGTTTTTTTAGACCCACCTCAAACACACCTCAAACTGCTTTAAGGGGCATTCCAAGGTATTTTTGACATTATGTAGAGTCCGTAACGTGACCTTTTTTTGCCATAACTTTTTAATTTACTGTTTGATTTGCAGATTATTTTAATATGAGCTAGTGTGTTTTTAGGAAAAGATCAAAATAAAATAATATGCTAATCAAACAGTAAATTAAAAAGTTATGGCAAAAAAGGTCACGTTACGGACTCTACATAAATGTCAAAAATACCTTGGAATGCCCCTTAAACCATTCCTCAACTATACACTACAGTTTCTTACATAAATAATCGAACTTTTACTGTACATTTAAAAATAAAAAATATCTGCTTTATTCAACATTAAATACTGTGAAGATGCACAAAATGAATGATTAATAGAAGGGAAATACATATTAAATAAAACAGCACGGAACATACAGTATGCATTAATAATAAAACGCTGCACTTTAATAGTACTGTTCAGTAGATACAGTAATAAAATTTATGAATTAAAAATGAAGATGATGATGATTTATGCACCAGGATCAGATCGTTATTCTTACCAAATTTTTAAATACATTTGCTTCGCCTTCTCTTTTGTAACGTTTCCGTTTATAAAAACACCTCTCTTCCAGTTCTCTTTAACCTTCAGTACAAGAGCAGCTTCCATTTTCATAGACATTACTCTGCTAGTTTCAACACTGAAAATAAGTTCTGAACATTTACGGATATCCTTTTTCTTAATTTTAAACTGTACTTATGGAACATGAAAGTTTTTTTTCCACTTATTGTCATGCTGCATTCAACGCATTTTTTAGTTGAACTATGAGGAATTCGCGTTAGCTTTAAAATTCGTTACTAGCGAAAAACTCGCGTTATAGCCATTTCGCGTAAGTCGAATCGCGCTGTAGTGGGAGTCGACTGTATACTTAACAAATTTAGACCCTGTAGACACTTTATTTATTTCAAAATCTAGAATTTCTTAATTTCATTTCTACTTACAATTTTAAAATAAAATTAAAAAAAAAAAAAAAACAGAAGAGAAAGTAGAATAAAATATATGAATAAAATAAGGGAAGAAAGAATGTGCAATGACTTTGGGGTGGAAAGGCAACGGTCAAGATCCTTGCGATGCGAGAATCTTTTCTGAAAAAATATTGAATAGATTCTCTTTAAAGTGACTGAGTAATTGCATTATTTAGCAGAATCATTAAAACACATTTCTCTGTACCTTCATTCCCTTCTCGAATCTATTTGAAGAAATGTCAAATTTGTGATTGGCACTATTCTCACTTATCTCCTATGTTTGTCTTGTTCGGACGATGAAGCTCAAAACATAACCACCCAAAGCAAAAAATATTTAAAATAACTTCAATTATATATTGTACAACTTGCTTCTGTACTAAGTTGTTTATTTTATTTATTGAATTCATTTTTTCAGGTATGAAAAGCCTTAGAAAGCTTAATTTAAACAGCACCAGCTTATCAGCCCAAACATTTGAAAGATTAAAGGTAATATTATGCTCAATGTATTAACAAGGGCGCCAAAATGGGAGGGGCAAGTGGGGGCTCAAGCACATGCTCCCCCCCCCCCCCCAATTTGAAATTAGAACTTCCTTGCTTTTAGTACTTTTTTCTTTGCAAAAATGTAAAAAATTTCTTCTCCGGCAATTAATGAATAAGCTATCAAAAATGTCGAATTTCAATAACTTTAATCTGTCCCTTGACTTCTATGGGGAAAATATCCTGCTAAACCATAGGGAAAATGTCTGAGCCCCCCCCCCCCTTAAAATTTTGCATTTGGGCGCCCTTGTGTATTAATAATGATAAATGATAGCTATATTAAAAATGATGAAATAAAGACATGTAAAATATTTTTGATAAAGTAAATTGTACGGTACGGTTTTCAATTTCTTAAATGTTTTCTGAACTTAACAAATGATGCAAATAAGTTGAATTACTACATCAGTGCATAAAAAAAGTGCATTGATAAGTTTGAGTAAAAAAGCACTGTACTGGATTGTGTTATGATCTGGCAGGTGTAAAATAATGTGTCATTAAACAGGTTGATTCAAAAAGAATTGTTAGCATATCGTAATGGTACCGATTTAGGTTAAATGAGAGCTGCTCTCAATTGATAAAGTTTTCTTCTGTAAATTATCGTAGGTGTTCCACTGACCACTAAATATTCATTCAGTAAATTACCGCCCATTAGCCAGGGCTAAAGCAGAAATACGTGAAATACACCTCCAGCTCAGTCATTTCCAGCCGAGAACTGCAGTTTCGTGCTTATTAGCACTCATCAGCCCGGCATAGGAAAGTGACTGAACTGGAGATGGAAAACCTCATAAGGAAGCCAAGAGTGCGAAACAAACTGGTAGCTAATATAGAATTAGCAGACCAGACGAGTTACGGAAGCAATGGTTCGGTTCAACTCGAAGATTGAACGCGAGGCAAGGTACATTCAGTAAATTACCGCCCATTAGCCAGGGCTAAAGCAGAAATACGTGAAATACACCTCCAGCTCAGTCATTTCCAGCCGAGAACTGCAGTTTCGTGCTTATTAGCACTCATCAGCCCGGCATAGGAAAGTGACTGAGCTGGAGATGGAAAACCTCATAAGGAAGCCAAGAGTGCGAAACAAACTGGTAGCTAATATAGAATTAGCAGACCAGACGAGTTACGGAAGCAATGGTTCGGTTCAACTCGAAGATTGAACGCGAGGCAAGGTACATTCAGTAAATTACCGCCCATTAGCCAGGGCTAAAGCAGAAATACGTGAAATACACCTCCAGCTCAGTCATTTCCAGCCGAGAACTGCAGTTTCGTGCTTATTAGCACTCATCAGCCCGGCATAGGAAAGTGACTGAGCTGGAGATGGAAAACCTCATAAGGAAGCCAAGAGTGCGAAACAAACTGGTAGCAAATATAGAATTAGCAGACCAGAGGAGTGACCGAAGCAATGGTTCGGTTCAACTCGAAGATTGACCTCATAAGGAAGCCAAGAGGCTTCCTTATGAGGTTTTCCATCTCCAGCTCAGTCACTTTCCTATGCCGGGCTGATGAGTGCTAATAAGCACGAAACTGCAGTTCTCGGCTGGAAATGACTGAGCTGGAGGTGTATTTCACGTATTTCTGCTTTAGCCCTGGCTAATGGGCGGTAATTTACTGAATGTACGTTGCCTCGCGTTCAATCTTCGAGTTGAACCGAACCATTGCTTCGGTCACTCGTCTGGTCTGCTAATTCTATATTAGCTACCAGTTTGTTTCGCACTCTTGGCTTCTTTATGAGGTTTTCCATCTCCAGCTCAGTCACTTTCCTATGCCGGACTGATGAGTGCTAATAAGCACGAAACTGCAGTTCTCGGCTGGAAATGACTGAGCTGGAGGTGTATTTCACGCACTAAATATTCAGTTAGTCAAAATGGCGACCAAGAGAGAGGAGATTCAGAACTTTATGATTCCCCCCCCCCCTCCCCCCGATCACCAGACCCGGGACCATGTAGGTTTTTTTCTTGTGGGAATATGTAAAAGACTCTGTGTTTGTACCCCCCCCCCCCCTTACTGCTAATCTTTAAGAACTGAAAAATTGGATCACTGATGCAATGTGTATGGCAGGTTTTTGAATACAGGTGATATCGTTCAGGCATCAGGAGAAGAAAACATGGAACATGTGGCGTAAGTCGGAGAGCACATGAATTAACTTTGCTTCCAAACCTAGAGGTCCTTTTGGATTAATGGTTAGAGCACTCGGTTAGCATCAGAAAAGTCCGTGGTTTAAATCCCGACACAGATAATCTTCCACGTCGTACACACGTACGAGAGCTGTTTTTTTTTTTTTTTTTTTTTTTTTTTTTCAACTTCCGATCGTGCCGCTAAACGGCAGGGCGAGCGGCATCGGCCAGTAATGCGCGTTAGTCGACTGCGCACCTCTCCCACTACAACAACACTCGTTTTCGGATGTCCGACGCCATTATCAGTTTATCTAGCGACACATAAACATGGCACCATGATAGACTCGCCCGCCAAGTGTGAGTTGCGAAGTGTCATTCGCTTCCAGCAAGCTGAAGGGTTATCCGCAGCAGAAATTCACCGTAGAATGAAACGAGTATACGGTGAAAGCTTTATGAGTAACAGTGCAGTGCGTGATTAGTGTAGGAAATTTAAAGATGGAGGAGGTGACATTCATGATGAAGGGTGCCAAGGACGAAAGTCGGTCGCAAACGAACACCTCGTTGATCGAGTTGACCAAACTGTAAGAAGCAGTCGGAAGTTTACGATTACGGACCTATCCGATCAGTTTCTTGAGATTTCAAGGTCAGCCCTGTACACTATCGTAACTGACAAGTTAGGCTACAAAAAACGCCGTGAAAACCCGTCTGAAATCACTGGCGGCAAACTTCTATGAAGAAGGTATTAAGAAGCTTGTACCAGGTATGAAAAAATGCCTCAATTTAAATGGCGATTATGCTGAAAAGTAACTAATAATGTACCTAACTTTTGAGAATAAATTTATTTAATTACTCTCACTAGTTTTATTTTTATACCACATCGGAAGTTGATAAAAAAAAGAGCCCTCGTAATTGATGATCCGTTCGCCAGGATGATTTAAATATCTTTAGAACGATTTAAATATGAAAAAAAAAATCTCATTTTTACTCATACACATTTGAAAATCCACCATTCTTTCTGAACCTACCTGTAACTTTTTAAAGACCTATTCTCAATGTCACTGTCTAACTAAGTCGAATCTAAGGGTTTAACCGAGGAAAGATAGGTACAGTAAAACCTGTAAAGTTGACCACCCTTGTAAGTTGACCACCTGCCTAAGTTAACCGCTATTTTCAGGCACAGAATTAGATCTTATCATATAATACAACCTCTATAAGTTGACCAGCTGCTTAAGTTGACCACTAAAGTAGTGCACCGCAAGTGGTCAACTTACACAGGTTTCACTGTACTAAAAATAACTCCATTTTGTAACGTGATACCAAATTATGTTTCCCGACTTTGCTAAAAAGAGGTCATTTTGCATGAAAATCGATAGGGAAAAAAAAAAAGAAATTCAGCAAGAGAACATTGAAATAACATTTATGTATAAAATTTGTTACAGTGTTTTATGTACAGTGTGACCACCGATGATGCGTAAAGGCAAGCATCTGGTTTATAGGCGGAAATGGACGCATCTCTTAATTTACGGGGGTGGTAGTTTCTTCGTTATAGATGCGCGCTTATGCCTCTCAATTATTCAGAAGCAGTGACAATTTCTTCATGCCAGTGATTTTTTTCAATCTAAGCTAGATTCAACTTTATATTCTCACTACAAAAGTAAAAGATTTTTTTTGCAGCGTAATTTTGAGCTTACCCTTTTGCTTTTACATTTCCGGAAGAAAGGAAAACATTCTATATTCTTTTTGTTGTTTCCATTGAAACTCTTTTTGTTTCCCTTCATTTTCAAGAATGCAATAAATTTATTAAGCCGTAGTAACATTTAGAAAACGCTTGATCAATATCTCATTGTTATTTTTCCTTCTCCCCGGCTAGATTCATTCTTATGAAATCGTCTTAACTTGGCCGACTGCCAAATTCCATACATTTTGTGGTCAGACTGTACTTTTTGAAGCTTCTTTTAACTTTACCTTTTTTTTTTCCAGCAAAAGCTACCAGCCTTACAAGAATGTGATATTCGATATACTGACGCCTGGTGATCTGTGTTCACATCATATTCACTGTCAAGAATTTTGGCAATTGTAGACAGTTTTATTTCTCCTAAATCTTCACATCAAACTTCGCCATCATTTTTATAAATCGCCAAGAAATACAGCCTCAGATACCAAGGGTTGACCTGATGGGGGGAATATGATTTTGTTAGAGGCATCTTAAAACAAGTTGAAAACTGTCTTTTCAAACATAATATTTTTAAGATAGCTGTAATTGATGTTGCTGTATTATTATTAACTAATGTCCCTCCTCTTTTTTTTTATAAAAAATAATACATGATAACTAATGATCTCTTTTCATTATTTATTATTTCTTTGTGTTTTTCTCGTGTTTTGGCGCCATATTGTAAAAACACTCGACGCTGTCATACCGTGCGATCCAAAGTGATGTAGAGAAAAACATACATAAGTAGAACAGTTTAAATATTCGCCTAAATTATTCATTAAATATTCGCCTAAATTATTCAAATTGTAAAACGAAAAAACAAATATTTCTCATTTAAAAATCTCGCTGTCAAACTAAGCGAGTATCATGAAAATTTTTAAAAACTACGTGATACTGAGATAATTCTTTCATAATGAATTATGTTTAAATAGTTTCGAGAAAAATGATTGTAAATCCGATTCATTTTAAATGTTTAATTATTTGCAAGTAAAGGGTGTCCCAAAATTAACGCAAGATTTGAATTTGCCACCATTTTTTCCATAAATTGTTGGCAACCATGAAAAAAGAGCAATTTGACAGTTGAGAGTTTAGGGTTAGTAAAAATGGGGTGTTCTTGTACCATACAGCTAGAGAGAGAGAGTGAAACATTTCAATGACTGCATAAGGCATTTCCTGGTCACGTACTCTCTCATTTCGGTGATCAGAATTGGCACCCTAGATCGTGTGATTTAACATTTTTAAATTTCTTCTTACACGGTTATTTGAACTCAAAGGTCTGTGTCTACAAGCCCACAACCACCCGTGCATTACCGTGTTGCGATACCGAGCGCCAATAACAGTCACTGCTTGACCAGCCTCAACTTTCCTTATTTTTGAAACAATTGTTCAATAATGAAAACGCGTTATTGTATCGTATGACGCTCCATTTTTGATTACCCTAAACTCTCAGCTGTCAAATTGTTCTTTTTTCAGGGTTGCCAACCATTTATTGCAAAAATGGCGGCAAATTCAAATCTTGCGTTAATTTTGGGACACCCTTTACAATGAGTATATGAAACAGGAAGCTCCTTTACATAATGAAAATGTAAGTTAGAAAGCAAGTAGAAAATAATTTGCCAAATATTTTGGCGAAATGCACTGCACCAAAATGGAAAATATTTGGAAAACTATTATTGCCAGCATCAAACAGTGGCCACTAAAGTTAGTTTTCTCGTTTTGAGAGATTCATAAGAAAACATTATGATATCGGTTGCGTGAACTGGAAGTAAAACAGTTTATATATTCTGCCTTGTGCAGGTAAAGGGCAGTAACTGCAAATTTTTCATTTTTTGGCATTTTTAACATCTATTGTAGGTTATCTTTACTGTACAAGCTCGCTTATTTGGTTTCCGTTGAAAAAAAGACGTTGAATTCCAATATCTCCCTATTGTTAGTATTGAATCCACCACGCATTTCTTCAAATATCTCGAAAACTCATTTCTGCAGATACTGCCGTTTACCTGCACACGGCAGTATTCATCAAGCCCGTCATTTCAAGGTGGGCAAAAGAATATTTACTATATGGGAAAAACAACAAAAACCACTCCTACAATTAAGCAAATACATTAATTTCTCTGAACGGGGGAAAGGGACTATTTCGCCCTCCTCCATACCTGTATGCTTTTTAAAGCTTTGTTTAAAATAATTAAGGTGCGTTTGAGGTATTGGCAACGCAATCGATTAACTCCATTTTGAAAAGAATAAAAGAAAAAAAAAACGCTTTTTTTGCCTCAAAAGTACTATTGATGTCTAACATGTGAATCGATAGTAAAATTTTTGATAAATACTTTTCTAAATGTCTGAAAGTAGAAAACATGTGGTGTTACTGCTGTTCGTATATTATCATCTGATATGCTTTGTTATCATCTATTATTTATTTATCGTCTGCAGTGTTTTATATTTCTTTGCCACTATTTAATTTAATTATCGTCTGAGTTATTCATTTGTTTTTTGGAATGGCAACAGCGAGAAAAAGATAGAATTCCAGAACTAGAATGCTTTGGTAAAATGAGCATGTCGTCGCTCTTTGTTAGTGGATAATATTGTTTTATTTTATATGAAATGGAACTATGTAATCAAACGTCTTTTTATCGATATTGAAGAATCTATTTAATTTAGTTTATCTAAGAAGGGAAAAAATGTATTTAAAGCTTTCGAATGAGTAGGATAGAATAAACATAACGTGGGTGCCCTGTCACTACCTCGAGCGAAACACCGCTTTCATCAGTTTTTTTCTTCCTGGAATTAATCCTTTTGGCTTTTGAATAGTCCAGTCATTAGCAAGCGAAAGTAAAAATCGTTCCAGTTGGAACTCCTTTTCTTGTTCTGAATAAAACATATTCCCATATTTGCAATAGCAGGCAAATCAGATGTATTCGTCAGGAAAATTTGAATTTATTTTATCACATTACTTAAGTATCTAGATATCCTGCCATTCGATAAAATGTAAGAATCAAGCGTAACTGGAAATCCTTCTGCTGTGTGGCATATACTCATAGATAACAGTCCTCTACAACTATTTTTAAACTTGCAAAACTCAATTTTTAATGATTTTGGACGTAATTCATTTTAAATCACTTGCCCGCTTGCTTCTAACTGACTTGTTCAAAATATTTTCTTATTTTGTCTTTTGCTGTAAAATATTTTAATGACAACTTATCAATTATGGCATAGAAGTACATAACACATATGAGGCAGTGAGAAGCAAAGGGATGTAAGTGAACATTTTCAAGTTTTGAGTAAAATGCGTTTAAAGATAACATCGTAGGTAGGCTTTCATTGATTTCTTTTTCTAAATCATGCTGTACAGCAGCACCTACCAGGGCTACTATATTACCATCTCTTGCCCCAACACAGAGAAGAGGTTCACCTATCATGTGTACTCAGGGTTCGTACGCTCCTTCAAAACCCCTCCAATACTCCTTCATGTATTAAAATTTTTTGAAGGGCTCTTCAACCTCCTTCATTTTGGTTTTAATTCCTTCAAACCTCCTTCTTTTTTAGTTCAAAACCACATAATCTTCCTCTATGTGACAGTAACTTAAAATCCTTCGACTGACCACTTAACTTCGTCACAAGGGAGATTTTAATGTAGTAATTTCGTGTATTTATTT
Source organism: Uloborus diversus (assembly GCF_026930045.1). Taxonomy (NCBI): domain Eukaryota; kingdom Metazoa; phylum Arthropoda; class Arachnida; order Araneae; family Uloboridae; genus Uloborus; species Uloborus diversus. The sequence goes on from NC_072739.1 coordinate 155,133,175, forward strand.
TTTTCATAAGTATGTGATTTACAAATTGATCATAGAAGTCACAAAAATTGAAGTTGAAAATATTATTAGATGAGACTAAGACTTTTCATAAGTGAAGTAAAACATGCTTAAATGGTGCTTGGCTGTTCCACCCCCCTCCCCCCAAGTTTTATGATTATTGCTTTACCTCCACCACATTCTCAGCAGCAAAAGTAGTGTGTCTAAATATTTAACAATTCATAAGTAAACATACTATATTAAGTGATTGTGCTAAAAAAAATTGTTTTGTAAGTTGCAGTTATGATATTGTAAAAATTGTCATCCACAAGTAATGTCATGCTTTGAGGGGGAAACGGGTTCATGAAATTGTGACAAGGGAAAGAGACAGGGTGACAAAAAGTGACATCAGTTATTATAGCAATATGTTTTATAAAAAATATGACATGTGACTAGAGGAGAAAGGTAAAGCGTGACAAAGGGGGAAGGGGGTCAAATATGTTGAAAAAAACTGCGCCATCATTTAAGAATAGCCCATTAGTACTCCTTCAAAATCTCATTTTACTCCTTCAAAACTCCTCCAAAACTCCTTCAGTTTTATTTCTGAAAGTGAGTACGAACCCTGGTACTGGTTATCTCCGGATTTTTAATTTTGCCACTTACATCCCTTTGCTTCTCACTGCCTCATATGTAATCGCTTATTCTAGTAATCTAGCTTATAAATAATATTGGGACATGCAATACGATTCAAGAAAATTCTATAAAGCTACCAAAACTATGTAATGGTGTTTCTGCATTTCTGTAGTATTTAAAAAACTATTAAAAAATTATATTTATATTAGCTATAGTACGGGCAAATCTAACCTGGAAGTCTTCACAAAGCTGCCAGGTTAGGTTTGCCCTACTATATTGTTCATTTTCTAATGTCATATGTTCATGCTTTATTTACATATTTTCCTTCCAATGTAGTAGTATTTTTCTTCACTCGGTACTGGTATTCGTAATGATTAAAAGTAGACATTTATTTCGGTGTTCAAGTATCGGTTGACTTAAGGTAACGTTGTCTCTTTACCATATTGGCGATAAATTGGCGATAGAGATATTGCGTTCATTTTAATTGACGAATTGCTTTAAATTTTAATGGAACTTTTAAAAGTTTTTGATCGCCTAATTTGTTCATTTGGAGGATTTTTTATATTTTATTGTAACTTTTAAAACGGCAATGACACCAAGATTTCTGAAAACTTGCCACAACAACTCTGCCGATTCACTTTATTTTATCTTAAAAAGTTTAGTTATTATACTAACTTCATTTGACACCCTCAGAGACCACCCGCACCTACCAGTTGCTCGGTTTATCGATTTTAAATGCTCAGATAAATCTGAGCAAGTGAATCTCTGCGGAACTTTATTTAAATACAGAAAAAATACATTATTATCTGTTACAATTTTCATTTGCTCTTGACAAAAATTTGATAATTTAACATTGATACATGCAATAAACTTCTCTTATATCCAAGCCCTTCGCGGAAATTGGAAAATGTGCAAATAAAGTTTTAATCTTTTATTTATTGAAAGCTCCAAGAACTATACGTTTTTAAAATTTTAATTGCAATTATTAAAGGAGCTATTGAATTATAGTAGCTCAAGATTTGGTACGAATTATAGTGCCTGTACACGAACAAATAATATCTTAATAGTTGAGCTTTCAAGTTTCATTAGAGACACGGAACAAATGTAATATATCTCTCAATACGCTACTTTTTCGTTGATGCCAAAAGAAAAAGAACTTCACTAGGAGCAGTATGCGCCCCATAAACGGCAAGACGCACCGCGAAATACACAAAGAAAACACTGAAATTAATCAAAAATTTACTACATCAACGAAAATGTATTGTCAAATCAACTATCAAAAATATCGCCAAAATTCAAACATTACCCAAGCCAATTGGCGTCATGTATTACATTTGCTCACAATATCTTTTTGAGTGCTCACACTTTGTATTTGCACATCTATAGGATTTTCAGTGAATTTCGAATACGTTTAAAGGGTTTGTGCATTAATATGACTAGTAAGTACTCTTTTAAAACAACGTCAGATTTAAAAATTTTTGATATTGTTTAGCTTTAGTTGAGAAACTTGCGGCTTTGGCAAGATTTCAAAATGCGCCAAATTTTTTTTATCACACTTTGGATAACTTGCCGGATGTATTATATAATTGGACTTTATAGTATGGCTGGTTGTCACCGAAAAAGTTGACGAGTTACCAAAGACTGCTAGTGAAAGAAGCCTAACCACAGTACCATACTAGAGTGGTTACCTATTTTAATCACATAGTTAAGTTAGATAAATCACCAAATATGATATTTTGAGGTAAGAATATAACTTAAATTACCACAAGGTTGCCTTTTTGAGTACTGATACATTTAAGAGTAATTTGACGTGCGAGTTTTTTCATCATGATCTGTAGCATTTGGCATAAAATCAAAACTGATGCATCAATTTCGTGGGCGCCCATTATGGGGGACATAGGGGGCTTTTTTCCCTCTCTAGATATTAGTGTACTGCTAATTTTTTAATGAATTTTTTGCATAAATGTAAAACCATCTCGACAAAAGCTAGCAATGAATGATTGTTGTTAAGTACTTCTATACTATGAAATTTTAATAATTATTATCTGTATCGAATTTGTTTTCATAATTATAACAATGTATCTTAAATAGCAAATTTCCATTTGTCTTCTTACGAAAGAAAAACATGAATCTTTAAAACGGTTAAGTCCAACTAACTCAAAATCTTCACAAATCTAATATTTTCTTTTATATAGATACATCGTAAAAGGAAAAAGGTAAAAGTGTTTTCCTTTAAATTAAAGCCTAGAAACTTAAAACTTTTCTTTGCCCCCCCCCCCCTCGAAATTGTTATATATGGACGCCCGAGATCAATTGGGAGATTTTATTTTCTTGAAATTTTTTATTGATTAACATATAAATTGAAGAACAAGTCGAACTTTCTCAAGATTTTTTTTTCACTATGTTTAAGTGCTAACAGTATGGCCTGGTGGTAGGTTTACGATAAATTTATCACCAGTCATAGAGCTAATCTACACAGACTTTAAAAAAAAAAAAAGAAAGAAAGATAGAAATAGCTGCTTGTTGAATAAATGATTTTTCGCCAACTGCTGTAAGTTTCAGAGTTCCAACTCGCAGAGAAAATTTTCACACCATCGTTTTCTTCTTCATAGTACTAGGTAACAATCTTCCCCCTTCCCTTTTCAGCGCTATTGTGCCAATTTGAAGAGGTACTGTTACTGCGGTCGCAATTGTAACCAAATATAAGTAAAACAGGTTAGACTTTTTTTTCCTCCAAAATTCGTCGGTAAGTGGATTTTAGTTTTAAATTTGTGTTGTA